>NC_134468.1:50429748-50527248 GCF_964194025.1 Convolutriloba macropyga | reverse complement strand
CTCCATTTGGAGCAATATTCGCTCGCAGTAACGCGTGTTTTATTTCTTCGATAGTGTTAATGACAAAGTTTTTGTCTCTGTCTGAGGGGGCAGGTGCGTCAGATGATGTGTTTCTGCTTAGGTAATCAGCAAATCCCATATTTTTTCCTGGTATATGTTCTACTGAAAAATGGAAAGGTAGTAATCTATCTACCCATCTTGTAAGTCGACTTTGATATGTTTTGTTGCCTCTGTTTTCCTTTAGTGCGCTTAACAATGCTTGGTGGTCCGTTTGGAGTGTGAATTGTGAGCCGTAGAGGTAATATTTGAAATGTTCTAAAGCCCAGACGACTGCTAGTAATTCTAGTTCGTTAGTGCTATATCGTTGTTCCAAATTGTTTAGAAACCTGCTCGCGTATGCGATTGGGTACCATGTTGAGTTTACGAATTGTTCTAAGCATGCCCCAAGGCCTTTTTTACTTGCGTCACATCGGACTCTGGTTGGGCATTTAACGTCGAATAATCTGTTTTCTGTTATTGATTTTATTGCTTCTTTTATTTTATTGAATGCCTCCGTATGGAGCGTTTTCCAGTCCAGTTTATTATGCGATTTTAAGTTGCTTTTTGAGAGTAATGGACGGAGCGGCTCACTGAGGGTTGCGAGGTTTGGTGTGAACTTAACGAGGTGATGTATGCACCCCATGAACGAGCGTAGTTGCTTGAGTGTTTTCGGTGTATCTAATTTAACTATTGATTCGCATTTTTTGTTAGTTGGGATTATTCCATTTGGATGTATTTTGAATCCCAGCCAAACTAAGTTTGTCTTTGCGAATTCGCATTTTTGTAGCTTTATTGCAAGGTTTTCCTTGTCTAGGAGGTTTAGAATTTTGTCTATTTCGTTCTCATGATCATTTAGGGAGCCTTTAGTGATAATGAGTATATCGTCCAAAAATGCAAATTGCGAATGTATGCCCTCCAGTGTTTTGTCGATCGTTTTTTGAAATGTTGCGGGCATGTCTGTTAGGCCGTAAAAGCCGTTTATGAACCGGTAGGTTCCTGTTGCTTTCACCCCTAGGAGACTGAAGTTGCAATGTTTTTGGATGTTTGGGTCAAGTGGGATTTGGCTATATGCATATTTCAGATCGATTTTGCTGAAGTAGAATTGACCTGGGTTTTGTTTCCTTTCGGAGATGTAATTTGCTACTTCATCTATTAGGTGATCAATGCTTTGCATTTGATATTTGTTTTTATGTATTGCGTCGTTGAGCTTCTTTGAGTCTAATGCGATTTTTACGCTTTTGTCGTGTTTCACTGTTATTACTACCGGACTTATGAAATGTTCGTCCGAGCATTTGTCTAGCCTGATTATTTGTTTATCCTGTATTAATTTTTCAAGTTCGGCCTCTACTTTATCAAGGAGATGGAGGGGTACTCTGCGTCCTTTTTGCTGTATTGGTTTAAAGTTTTCTTTCATGGTTGGTTTGGCAATGTGGTTCTTTGATTTTCCTAATCGTGTACATAGTTTGGGGTATTTTTTAAGTATCCATTTTATTATATTTGATTCTATTGTTGTAGCGGAGATGTGGAGTACTTTCTTACCTGTATTTTTGTTGGCCGTGAGGGTTATTCCGAGTTTTCGTAAGATGTCTCTACCCATTATGTTGTTCGTTTTGTTTTCGACCAGTAGGATTTGACAGTCCGGTGCATTCCAAGATCTTGATTTGAGATCCAACTGGAGTACTCCTTCGATTTTGATTTGTTTATTGTTGAAGCTTTTAAATTTTTCTTGTTCTATGTAGGGAACAATTCTGGCTTTTGAAATGTGGAGAAGTAGTTCGTTCGCTGTTTCTTTGACCATGAATGTTCTAGGGGAGCCTGTGTCAGCCAACCAAACAATGCGTTTGTTGTTGGTTGTTGTTGCTACCCAGAATTCTCCTGTGCCCTCGTTGTTTATGACTGAATTCTTCTCCGCGTGGAACTTTGTTGGTCTTATCAGGTTCACGTTGGCCCAGTTTTCTGTGAGCTCTTTTATATACAGGGCGGCTTCCGCGTCTTCATCGTCGAGTTCATCTGGCTCACCTTCATAGTTTTGTGTTTCCGTTTCGTCGGTGTTGTCTTTTATATGTCGTACTCTCCTGGTTTGGTTGTTTCCGGGGCGGGGTGTGTAGGTGTTTTGATATCTTGATTGTGGGCTTGACGTGCTTTGTAGTGGTGGTCTTCTTCTTTCCGGCATGGGTGCTTTGCACATGGACGAGAAGTGTCCTTGTTTTTTGCAAATTTTGCATATTTTGTTTCTCGCCGGGCAGTTTTGTAGGTGATTGGGTGTGAATGGATTACCGCATTTCCAGCATGGCACAATTTTTCCGGATTGGGGTGTAGGAAGTATAGCTTGCGGTCTTCTATTTGTCTTATATATGTGACTTGGTTCCATGTGGAGGTGCTGTTTGCTCTAAGTATTTCTTGCTGGTTGGCCTGTCCACGTTCACGGTTTATTGCATAATTTAATACCTGTTGCGGGGTTCTCACTTCTGACAATAAGTCCATCTGGATCGCGGTGTTGTTCATATTGCTTATGAACAGGTCTTTTATGATATCTTCTTCTAAGTGTTCAAATCTGCAGTGTGAGCCTGCTTCTCTCAGTCTACTGTAGAAAGTCTCTAGGCTTTCATTTGGTTGTTGTTGTGCTTTGAAAAGTTGAAACCTCTCGAATGTGGTGTTTCTGGGTCTTGTAAATGTAAGTGTCAATTCATGCACTAGTTCGTTCCTCGTGCATCTGTCAATTCTTGTGTGTGGGTTTCTCTGGTGAAATGTGCGACAGGCCTCTGCTCCAAGGGACAAGTAAATTAAGCTCTTGACTTTCATGTCCGCTTCGTCCCAGGGGATTCTATCGACGGTTGGACCTTTTGTCTCTATTATTTTGCATTCATTTTCCCAGTCCACACGTCTTTTCTCGTTTCGCTGTTCTCTTTGTCTGGATTCTTCTCGGGTTTCATTATCGAGTTCTTCCTCTAGTGTTGGCATCGTTGGATAAAATAATTCTGTCCGCGCTGGCTTTAGCCGTAGGAGCTTTTCGACTTCTATATTGTGTTGGGCCATTACGGCCATGGTGAATGTGGCTAACCACGGTTGCCATTCAACTGGTGGGTTTGCTCCCGTTTCCCAGAATAAATTAACTCCAATTGGAGATCTGCTAGACTGCGCCATGTGATGAAGAACCTTTAGATTCTCCGTGTGGAGTGTAGTGGGTCTAGTGTGTATGCGACTATTGTCTATTATGGATTGGTCCGATTGGACTACAGCCGGACGTTCTGCTCTAAGTCTCGGGCTTCGCTCGAGGGTGAGAGAAGGTCTCACTCTATATGACAGTTCAATTTTGGCGGATAAAAGAACAACGTTTAAAGTTGAATTAAGGCCACGTTTCACTAACTGTTTTTCAGCTTGCTTATTTTACGTCTGCAAGTTTGCATCTCTTGTCAGACGAACCAGCTAAGTACCGGTCTAGTCAACCAGAACTATAGCGTTTACATAACTCAAAGTGAACTTATTTACAAAAGGTTATTATATAACATATGAAGTTTAAAGTGTTTATACATAATACTTGAAATACTTGGTTACGACTCCACATGGAGTATCACAATTATTATTATTATTATTATTATTATTTTTATTATTATTATTATTATTATTATTATTATTATTATTATTATTATTATTATTAGTATTATTATTATTATTATTCTTATTATTATTATTATTATTATTATTATTATTATTATTATTATTATTATTATTATTATTATTATTATTATTATTTATTATTATTATTATTATTATTATTATTATTATTATTATTATTATTATTATTATTATTATTATAATCTGCCGTTGAAACTTTTTTTGACTCTTTAACATTCTTGTTAATTGCTCTCAAACGAAGTTTAGCAATTAGATTAGTCCTGTGGTCTTTTTATGCAATTTTTCGCTTGACCGATTGTTTGCTTGACCCTTTTAACTTTTCGTCCTCAAAAACGAAATAAACAGGTAAAGCCCGTAGGGCATTAAGTGACTCAGCTGCTCTCTCAGAGGAGGGTCCATAATCTTAAAAGTTGACACCCCTCCTCCTCCTCCTCCTTGAGTCATCCGCCTCGCCCCCCTCCCCCCTGACTGCCACCATCAGTCCCCACGTCCATCCTCCTCCACCTCCACCTGGAGATGTGAGAATCCCCTCTCGTCCAGCCCCCCCCCCCCCCCCCCAACACTTGACTCCCCCGCTCACCCCTCACCCCACCCTAATGCTAGCATCCCTAAAACCTAGTTGGCTACTACCGAAGCCAAGCACTCGCCGGTTGTTTGAGAGCAATTCGCCCTAGTCGATCATGTTTATCGAATGTATTTGTTATATTTCTACAAAATTACATAAAATCACTCCCTAAACGGCTTACAATGGATTCTTATTTAGTGACTCTACTTATTTAGTGGTTGACGCAATTTTCATCCCCTCTGCCATAACAGGAGCTAATTTAGTGTTCCCAAATAAGCTAGCTAATCACGAGTGTCGGGCATAATTTTTTCAATCAACCGATTATGCTTAGCAGCAAACAATTGAACCTGATATAAAAGTCCTGTGACAGATAGAAAGAAGACTATTTACTTTTTGTTCGAGTAAAATTATTGAGGACGATTAGCACACAAAATGAATAAGTTTAAGTAACCCGGACTTGGATTTCAATGCATCTCAGCGCTTAACCAGCACATTTCAGATTAAAACAAAGAAAGAAAGAACTTATTTCTTTGATCAGGTAATACAAATCTAGCATCTAATAATAAACAAATAATTCTTTACCGCAACCAAAGAAGACAGGTAACTGGGCACTAGTACCCACAAATCCTGCCCAGTGAGACTCTCTAAACTTGCAATCAAGGTTTAAATAGTCTTAAGAGGAAAAAAAGTGTAAAAACTTAAATCAGTTCTGAAACATTGCATCTCCAGAATGTTTTAAGTTTCTTACGCGGGAGTTCAAATCGCATATAAAGCAAACTCTTTTGGCGTGAGGTAAGCTGATCATATTCTATTTGATGCAGTAAATATTTCTCAAAAATCAAGACTAGTCAGTGTAAATTGTGATATGAAAAGAGTATTAAATTCAACATATAAATATTTGAACTCGAGAAATCAAATTACGACTTCATTTTCTGTAAAACTTTTATTGTCTCCAACTAAATTTCGATGGTAAGCATTTCTTTAGTCCTTTATAGGCCGACTTTGAAAAATAGCCTTGCTATTTTAACATTTTATTGTTCCGACGCACTTTAGTTTGGCAGGAACTTTAATCTCAAATGGTTTTTTTGTTCAGTAAATTTTTGCCGATCGATATATTCATCGTAGAGAGTTGTGAGTGGTATCATTAGAAAGTCCGTCCATTTTAAAATATTTAATAAGAAATGTTTTTTGAATTTCTTTTTTTTCCACCGGGTTATCGCGGTTTAAAGTGTCGTGAACATTCCGATCACTCTTACCCAATTTTTGTGCCAATTTTGCTGCCAAATTTGTTAAAATTGTTAACGATAATAGTGTTAGATTTACTTCTAAAGATAGAAGAGTTTGGTTGAACTGTTTGATTCAATTTTTTGGCTAAAATTTTTGCTCAGATTTTTCAAAATTCAGCCTTTTTCATCAAAATTGGCACCAAAAAAGCTTCTTTAGTCCACTTTGTTTAAATTTGCCGGATTAATACACCTAAAAATGGGCAACACAATCTTCGCCAACACCAAGGAGGCCTAGTTTAACTCGATAATTACCGAAAATGCGTCATTTGTTTTTGCTGTGTTGATTTTTGGTAAAATTTTCCATACCCATTACATTTGGAACAATTTTTTGTTCTTTATAGACCAACAGCAATCGCAAGGCTGGTTTTGATCCAACTGTTGTTTTTTACAGTTCAAAAATAATTCGGACTACTCAGTCGCTGTCTTTTGAAAAATATTTTCTCATTTTTTGCTTTGTTTTATGTTAATTACAGAACAGAACAATTCATACCGAGGCCTACTAATAACAGGTCTAATAGTAACAGGCCTAAGAAGTTTCAAGGAAACCTAATTCGGTTTTTAGTCAAAAAGTTTTTTGAATTTTAAAAACACTTGTTTTAACTTTTTGTTCTTTTCTGGTCAAATTTTAGCTTAAGGCTGGCACAAACAGGTTGAATCGTCTCTTTAATGGATCAAAATTTAATGTTCATAGCGGTTTTACGTTTTAAGTAATGGCTTTCGGGCTTCGATACGAGCTTTCACAAAATAAATTGACAATTTTCCATTCTTGAGGTTCTTTTTCGCGTCTTGTCACATTATTGACTTGTCAAATATCGCTTTTTCAGCTTTTAAAAAGCAATTGAACATATTTTTCAGTGAATAGATTATTGTTTTAATGGCTCCGACATCGTCTTCTAGCAGATTTTAATTTTAACTTTTTCGTCTTCACTTTTTGTAGTCACATAAAAATTTCTGTATAAATGCAGTTCTTAGCGGCTTACTATGGGTGAACAGGGGTACATTTTTACTGAGTTCAATTGATAGTTAAGGTTTTTCATTAGTTTGATGTCGAATATTTTTAAAAAATAGACATAATTTAACTTTGCTCTTTACTGTTCATTTTTGTCTACTTGTTACCTAGGGTTCTCAATTACAGGTAGCATGCACAATATTGCCAATAGAAAAAGATGCAATTGATCATATCCAATGTTTTAAGGGCTTTGCTGTTTGCTTTAACGGTTTCGAAACCGGTTTTTCGCAAAGTTTGATTCAATTTTTTATTTTCGTCTGTATTTGTCGTTATTTAAGAATAACAGATCTCTTCAGACAGTTGTCTTGATACGGAGGTCTGAGTGACCATGAACTTATTTGAAAAAGAATCAGTGTATATCTAATGTTTTTCTTTATTTATAATTTTTTGTTTTGAAAAAATTAACTCCTTTTTGAACTTTGCCAATTTGATCCTTTTTGTCTACTTGTTAGTGGGTCTCATTAACGACTAGTGTCATATGTTTTAGTAAACTTCATTTGTTTAGTTAAGGTTTTATTTGACGCTATTTTGAATTTGTTAATTGTTTTTTATTTGAGTTGGAATCATTTTTTTTATTTCATACACTAAATATTTTTGAAAAATAATTAAATGTTTGGATGTTTTCTAACTCCTCATTTCCTTCATTTGTTAGACAATTAGGGCAAAATTTTGGATGAGCGGGGTGGGAACATAATGTGCGAACGCACATCACCGAGCCTCCTTGGTTTTGTCCCGTATTGTTTTGTAATAAAAACAAACCTAGTTAACGTTAGATGCAATGATTGTATGCAGACAGTTTATTGTGAATAAGTTTTAAATTGCTGATTAAATTGATCCGCATTTGAACATTGAACCAAAGGCGCGAGTTTCTCTTCCTACCCCATGTAGTGGGAAAGAATTCTATGATCAACTCATTGTTTTTTTTTCAGTAAAGTTTCGCCGAGCGTCATATTTTGTTGTAGAGAGTTGTAAGTAGTATCATTATAAAGCCAGTCAAGCGTAGAATAGTTAATTAAAAATTTGTTTGCTTGAATTTCATGGAGTCATCGAGGTTTACAAAATTGTGAACATCGGCTAGTTTTCATTTTATATTTGTTTCACTATGTTCACTTTTTCAAAACCTCTTGCCCAATTTTCGATCGCTTTGGGTAACATATATTGAAAATAGACCAAAGACTTCGTCTCATATTTTTGTCTCATTATTTCAATGTATACCTTTTTAAGAAAACCTGCACAAAATCAGATATTTTTGGTAAAACTTCTAACACTTCTCTAACGCGCTGCCCTAAAACATGCTCACATTATTCTCCTAATGTTGTAGGGCGAGGGCTAGTTGTAGCTCTATCACCTGACGATGCCATTTGGAATTGGAGTTTGAGAGGGTTTTGAAATTGTAGCGCCCTTTGTCTATTTTTTGCCCAATTATGTTAATGGTCGTCGGAACGTTTACTAAAGGCCACAAATCGATATTAAGGCTACGATTGAATAGTGTGTACTCCCATAGCGATAATGAGCACTACTGTTCTCATTTTGTTCTACTTTAGATGTCAAATGTGAGTTCTGTTTTGCATCACGCAGTAAAATAAATGGAGCGACCAATTAAGTTGTTTTTAAAGCGTAATTGTTTTCAAACTCTTTTTGCAGTGAAACGAGAGAAATTGGTTTGTGAAATAAATTTTGAATATTAGTTTTAACATGCTCTTGTTAAAATATACTTTGAATTTTTGAACTCTGCCTCTTTTTTGCTGGTCTCTTTGGCCGACTTGTAACTCAGGCCTAATATAGAAAGCTCGCTTCCTCCTTTCTTGCTAAACATAATCGATTCATATTCGCAGTTTTGACTTTCATCTATCAAATATCAATTATTTTTGTACCAATTTTTATTTTGAAAACTGTAATCTATGGTGAAATCAGGTTAAAATCTTGATTTTTGGGAACTTTGAAGGAAAAAATTAGTTTTCTAAATAATTTTTGGCGACAATATAAGGTTTCATATTTGAATGTTTTTGAGATCATTTTTGGTCTCTTTTTGGGCCAATTTGATAAACTATGATACGATTAATTCCAATTATCGGATAATTGTTTTCTGCTATGTCAGTTTGTGCTATATATTAATAATTTTCTTATTGCATTGGAATTTGGCTTTTGTCTATTTCCATAAAATTTGTGACAGTCCAAGAGTGTTGGCCAGGAGAAAATTCATGTTACAATTTAGACTGCTGGAAAAAAATTGCTCAACCCTCTACGGGCGGCGGCTAATTGCATTTAATCCAAAAAAGAATGCGAAAAACGGCTGTCGGAAATGTGTACAAATATGCGTTTTTTTGGGCTTAGTTAACGGTGCATTAAATGAGTTAGTTTCGAATTACCGGTTTAAGTAAAACATCTCTCTTCAATCATCCTCCAGGAAAAATATCTTGCGAGTGGCGAAACTTGGTGCCGTGTACTATAATCGTACAATAAATTCTATATGCAAATTGGGGGGAATTCCTCCGTCAGACGAAATGTTATAAAAATAAAAGAACTGAAGTAAACCTTGAGTCTCCTTTCGTGAGTCGTCATGGCGTTGGGTTTTCATTTGGTTTTCGGACCTTCGTAGTTGGAAAATTGACGCTGTTCCTGTTTAAGCAGTATTTAAGTATTCTTGCTTCTTATAAATGAAAGTTTTTTTAATCACAGTGACATTTGTTTTTCTCTTTTCAATGAGAAGTGACCAATAGCTAGAGCGTATTTCGTAAGATGACCACAGTCACTAAGTGACCTTAGCCTGGTGGTTCCAGTTTCGAACAGATGTATAAAAGCTTTTGCTCAGACATTTTATTCGTTCGTTTTATGGCATTAAATCTTTCAGCAGCAGTTCTTTGAAACTTTTCTACCGCCTACATTGAATTTTGGTGCTTTTTGATCCTGTGATTGTGCTTGAGAAAATCAATTAGGCTTCAGACTCATTTCTCACCAATTCTAAACAAACTGGGGCTGTTGGGGGCTTGTCCCTCTACAACAGTCTAACGCACAAAAACATAAAACAATTCGTCCACTTTATGATAGAGTGGTATGTGCCGACGAAGCGCTCCTTTACAACAATTAATTATGCATGGGGGTGAGTTTTTTGTTTATGTTTTGCACGGAGACGCCCTTCGTCTCAGGCAATTTATCTTCGACGCACTGGCGGCTGTGGAGCAGATCATTAGTGGTCGGTTTGAGATCATAGGCCAAGTGTCTACCCTATTTGAGGGGGGGGGGGGGGTCGAGGGAGTGTTAGAGAGGACTGTTGTGCCCCACCTCTATTTCGTAAACACGCGCGTTATAAGTATTGGAGCACAGAAAAGAACTTAGAAAATATCTTAGAGCTTAGAAACTTAACTTATGTTGATAAACTCAGAAATAAAACAAACTTACCAGATTTATAACAACAACTGCAGCTCACAATTTAGAAACTGAATGTAAATCAGTTTAGATCTGTATTTTTGTCAAATATTGATATTTATCTACTAATATTGAATAGGAAATGCAACTTTGTGAACCATCTCAAAATCTCAAGTGAAGTAAATTTTGTATGTAATAATGAAATGACGCCCACTCATACGCCCGAAAATCGCCTGAATTTTGATACATTAACCTTTTAACAAATGTACACTGTAAATGTTATATTTATCATTTAGACTATATATACCGCTGATTTTTTCTAAAATCTTCACAATTTTCTTCTCTTTTGAATCTCCTAAAATTAATTCTTATTCTCTCAAATATCTTTTGAGCTTTAACAGCTTCAATCTCTAACGTGCCAAAACTCGTCCCGCCTCATCGGGGTTGTTGCGCTACAGTGTTCGTAATCCTGCTAACAGGTTATGGGCCCAGCCATCAGACGGTTGATACGCTAATAGAGTTTTGGTTGAGATTGAAGTGTCAGTGTTGGCAGTTTTAGCTCTTCTAGATTGACGAGAGTTTTAAGATAAAAAATTTGAGATTTCCCTCGTAAATAAAAG
The DNA here is from genome assembly GCF_964194025.1 of Convolutriloba macropyga. Taxonomy (NCBI): domain Eukaryota; kingdom Metazoa; phylum Xenacoelomorpha; order Acoela; family Convolutidae; genus Convolutriloba; species Convolutriloba macropyga. The sequence goes on along the minus strand of NC_134468.1, from coordinate 50,516,727 downwards.
CTAAATCAGAAATTGAGAAAGAAAAGTTGAAGTTTAAACTTCATAATGGAACCATCAAACAATAGTTTGAAGTGGATGACGTTTAGCGGGTTGGCTGAGGACTACCCAACATGGAGCACTCGTTTCTCTGCCTTTGCACAAACCAAGGGGCTCTTCGAAACGCTCACAGACACAGTTGAGCTACCTGACAGGCCAGCACCACTGAAGGAAGATGCCAATGATGCGCAAACGCGAGAACACGAGGCACAGACTCAAGCTAGGGCTACAGCTGTACAGGAAGATGACAGCCGCAAAAATCAGATTTGGTGCTACCTGGCAATGAAGCTAGATTCCAGCAGCCTCATGCTCATCCGACATGACTGTGTGAACAGCAAGGGTCTCGGAGATGGCCAGAAAGCGTGGAAACTTCTCCAGCAACGCTTCAGAAGCGACGAGACAACCACAGTCATAAGTCTGATGAGGCAGTTGGTCAAACTACAGCTTCTAGAGGATGAGGCCATCCACCAGTACTGCATCAGAGCGCCAGAACTGGTCACCCACTTGCATCATGCTGGTAAGGAGTTTTCTGAGACGCTGTTTTTAGCAATGGTATTGAACGGACTTCCACAACGATACGAGCATTTTGTGGTGCAGGAGAGCTTCAATCCTGCAGAGAACTTTGTGGAACTGAGGAAGCGTCTCACCAACTTTGAGGAGAGCCGCAGACAGAGAGATGATGTGGAGGAGGATCAGCACGTTGCCATGTCAGCAAAGAATGCTTCTCATCAAATTGGTATACACTCTTCATTCAAATCACATTCTAGGAAGACTTTTTCTAAGCCTAGTAGTTCCAAAGGCCCTAGATTGTGTTTTGTATGTTACAAACCTGGACATTTAGCAGCTAGTTGTTACAAAAAAGACAACGCTGTATGTAGTATATGCAAGGCTAAAGGTCACCTAGCAAGTGCATGTAAACATCAACAAAAAAGTCCTCATAAAGGCTTAGCGTCTAGTTTAAGCGCTGACAGCTCATTTGAAGTTTCAAAAACTGATTTAGTAGTAGATTCAGGCAGTACTGATCACATGATGATAGATAAAACTTGGTTTAAAAATTACCAAAAACTAGAAACCACAGTTAACAATCCAGATGGAGGGAAAACAAAAGTTGAAGGAATAGAAGATGTAGATGTAGAAGCACGAGACACTAAAGGTGTGCTACATAAGTTGACTTTTGAAAAAGTTCTGCAGGTACCAGAGTACAAAACAAACTTAATTTCGGTTTCAAGTTTAGTTCAAAAGCAACACGAATTATTTCACACAAAAGCTACGTCAGTTCTAAAACTCAGAAGCAAAGAAAGCTTCAGACTGATAAGAAGAGGCAAATTGTTCTTCCTACCATACAGAAAAGAAAAAAAAGCACCAGTTTTCAAACTTTAGTGGGGGCACGTGTCCAGCAAAACTTTGGCACAAAAGACTGGGACATTTGAACTTTAGAGATGTAGCAAATACAACAGACGAAGCTTCCCAAGCTTCAGATTTTTGTGAAACTTGTGCTCTGGGAAAAATTTCGAAAAAGCCTGTTCCAAAAGTGAGCAATAACAAAGCAACTCAAAAACTAGAAAGAGTTTACTCTGACGTTATTGGACCAGTTAGTCCATCAAGTATAGGTGGCAAAAGATGTGCAATTAGTTTCATAGACGAATTCAGTGGCTACGCGGTAGTAAAATTTTTGAAATACAAAACGCAGGCATTGCAAACTTTCAAAGAGTATGTTGCACAATATGGCCGACCAAAAATTTTGAGAACTGATAATGGAACAGAATACAAAAAAAAGCCTTTAAAAAATTTTGCATAAGCAAAGAAATAGCTCGTGAGTTCACAGTTCCTGAAACACCTGAGCAAAATGGTGTTGCAGAACGTTTTAATAGAACAGTAGTAGAGGCTGCAAGATGCCTTCTAATAGATTCAAAATTGCCAAAAAGCTATTGGGTTTGGGCTGTAGATACATGTTATGCTAGAAATTTAGTTGTCAAAGACAAAAATACAAAATCAGCCTTCGAAAAATTTTTCGGTAGAAACCCAAGAAGCGACCATCTAAAAGTATTTGGTTGTGTAGCCTATTCAAAAAATCGTGATGCCAGTAAGAAATCAAAGTTTGATCCAAAAGCAACAAAGTGCCTGTTCATTGGTTACTCTGATAGCACAACAGCTTATCTCTTGCAAAACATATAAACCAGGCAAATTTTCACTTCTAGAAACAATAGGTTCAATGAAAACAATATACCAGCTTTCTATATCTAGACTTAGACGAAGTAAGAGAAGAACTTCAGGATACAAACAACTCAAGTGAGTTAAGTTCAGAGGTTGAATTAACTGAAACAGAGAGCGTTCAAGAAAGTGAAAACAATACAAAAACTGAATTTGATCAAGAAATTAAAGAGGAAAAACCAAGTCCCAGCGTCAAACCAAAATCCAAAATTAATGTTAAGTTTAATCCAAATGTCGCAGTGAAAAACATAGAAAGAAAGCCTTCAAAAATTCCAGTACCTGTCAAAAAATCGCAACAGAAAAAAGTAAAACCACCCGCAAAACTGCAAATGATAGGTAAGCTAGGTCAAATAGCAATTCCTTCAGGAGACCAAAAGACCTTCCAACTTTGGTCAGAGTACGATGAAATGAAAAGATTGAGAAAGGAAGTAGCTCAAGATAGAGAACTTAAGCGAAGTGATAGGTCTAGAGCGCCTCCGGAACGTTTTGTTAAAAGCTATTCTCATGCTGTTCAAAGCACATTAACAAAAAATTTCATCGAGCCTGAAAACTTTGAAAACGCTATTAATTCTGAACAAAAAGACAAATGGCTTGAAGCAATGAAAACAGAGATAGAAAGTTTAAATGAAACACAAACTTGGGACTTAGTTCCAAAAGAAAAAGGACAAAATATTATTCCAGGCTGATGGGTGTACAAAATTAAACATGACTCAAACGGAAATATCGATAAGTTTAAAGCTCGTTATGTAGCAAAAGGTTTTAAACAAATTGAGGGAATTGAATATTCCGATACTTTTGCTCCCACAAGCAAACCTGAAACCTTTAAAATTCTACTAGCTTTATCAGCTATTGAAAACTTCTTTTTAAAACAAATGGATGTAAAAGCAGCTTATTTGCATCCTAAAATAGACGAAGAAGTCTACCGAGAGCAACCAAAAGGTTTTGAAAAGTTAGACAGCAATGGCAACAAGTTAGTTTGTAAGCTTAAAAAATCAATATATGGACTGAAGCAAGCAGCCAAAAATTGGTATCAGCAGCTTTCAAAATTTCTAATTCAGCAAGGTTTTGAGAGAAGTAAACACGATTACTGTCTTTTTCTAAAAAATAAAGAAAATGACAAACGGTATGTTCTAACCTGGGTTGATGACTTAATCATAGCAGGCAATAGTCAAACCGAAATCAACAAATTGAAAAATTCACTAGAAACAAAGTTTAAAATGGACGACAGAGGAGATCTTGAATGGTTTCTCGGAATGCGAATTCTGAAAACAGAAAAAGGAATAACTTTAGATCAAGAAAAGTACACTCAAAACATTTTAGAACAGTTCAATATGCAAGACCGCAAACCAAGCAAAACGCCAGCAGAAAAAAAACCTAAAACTTGAAGTAGCTCAGGAAGATTCAGTAAGAGTAGATTCACATGAGTTTAGAAGTCTAGTAGGTTCATTACTTTACCTAGCTAAGCAAACTAGACCAGATATCATGTGGATCACAAATGTCTTATCACGCTTCATGAATGACCCAACTGTTGAGCATTTCAATGCTGGCTAGCGTGTGTTGAGATACCTACAACATACTAAATCTCTTAGACTCTTTTTCCCATCAACCAGCAACAGCACTCTAGTTGGCGAAACAGATGCAGACTGGAGTGGAGATGTAAATGATAGACGATCGACCACAGGATACTATTTCAAGCTGGGTGACAGTGGGGGATCTGTCAGTTGGCAAGTCAAGAAGCAACCGACAGTGTCACTCTCATCTTGTGAGGCAGAATACCAGGGTTTAGCTGCCGCGGTGCAAGAAGCCATCTTCTTGCGTGGTCTTCTTAAAGAACTGGGGTACGAACAGTTTGAGCCCACAACCATTGGAGAGGACAACCAGAGTTGCATAAAGCTTGCAACTAACCCGGTGCTTCACAAACGATCAAAACACATCGACACGAAATATCATTTCATCCGAGAACGAGTTGATGACAACTCAATCAAATTGATCTATACGCCAACAGATGAAATGGCAGCAGATCTTCTGACAAAATCTTTGCCACAACAGAAAGTAGAACAACATCGAGAACAATTATTGGGCGAATCCAGATTCTTACCTAGTGGCAACAATCTGAGTGGGGGTATTGGAGCACAGAAAAGAACTTAGAAAATATCTTAGAGCTTAGAAACTTAACTTATGTTGATAAACTCAGAAAGAAAACAAACTTACCAGATTTATAACAACAACTGCAGCTCACAATTTAGAAACTGAATGTAAATCAGTTTAGATCTGTATTTTTGTCAAATATTGATATTTATCTACTAATATTGAATAGGAAATGCAACTTTGTGAACCATCTCAAGTGAAGTAAATTTTGTATGTAATAATGAAATGACGCCCACTCATACGCCCCAAAATCGCCTGATTTTTGATACATTAACCTTTTAACAAATGTACACTGTAAATGTTATATTTATCTTTTAGATTATATATACCGCTGATTTTTGCTAAAATCTTCACAATTTTCTTCTCTTTTGAATCTCCTAAAATTAATTCTTATTCTCTCAAATATCTTTTGAGCTTTAACAGCTTCAATCTCTAACGTGCCAAAACTCGTCCCGCCTCATCGGGGTTGTTGCGCTACAGTGTTCGTAATCCTGCTAACAATAAGTACAAATGAAAGGTGTAGTACACTAACAGAGCTTTTTAGCCTTTTGATTTCAAGTACAGATGGAATAGTTTTTCGGCAATTTTTGAGCCGACTCACTTTGATATAGTTGTGTACTAATGTGTGTGTTTTACCATGTGTAGTGTGCACTCTTTAGTCTGAATGAGATGCATTAATATTAACAACTGTGGGCACCACTATTCCCCGCCTTAGCTGTGTGAATTAAGGATGCCTTTTGTTTTTGAGACTAACAGCGGTAGTTCTCAAACTGAATTAATAATTCAAAGGAATCGTCTGGGAGTGATACTCAAACTTCTCCATCAACTCTGACATTTTAAATCAAAATAGAAAGTATATGTAATGTTGAATGTGTAAATGGTAATGGTTAAAGTACTAAAGCGTCGATGCAGGAAATTGATTAGTATGAAATCGTATTATCAACTCCAGGTTGATATACCAGCACATAATTTTCCCTATAGTTCTAGAAATTTGATAGAACTTCGTATGCAATGCGCTGAACCAGTTGATCTTTCCAAAATTTGTCCGTTTTCCGCGCATTTATTACATAAACTTATCACTCGCCAGCGCATAGAAACGCAATTCCGTATGAACGGGGTGTTCGGACTTTCAAGATTTTAAGGCCCAATTTGAACCTCTTGCAGGGAGTAAGAAGTATTTGAAACATCAGCAGAAAGCGCTTGAAAGTGTTGACTTTTAAAAATTCACGTTTGTTTTCAATGCATTTCTTGATGCTTAAAAATGGGCGGGGTGTTTAACATTGATTTTTATTCGATTTAACAGTTTTACAGTTTATTAATTGCTCCCAAACAAAATTCCGATCAATTATAGTCCTGTTTAGTCATAATAAGAATTTCTGTCGCACTAACTGATTTGCGTGTCTTTTTATCAATCTCAAACATTCGAATAACCACACGGTTAATCGAGCATGTGGTAAATTCGAATAACCACACGGTTAATCGAGCATTCTACATCTTATCTTTGAACTAAATAAAAACCAAGTTTGAGTTTCCGGTTTTCGTAAATTATTTTTAAAAAAATAATCTCTTAAAGCCTTCAATTTTTGTGTCCATTGGAACTCGTCCGCGTCTTTTTTTGCATCTCTTCTTTTAAATTTTTCCTAAATTTTTCTTTGATTTTTCCTTTCTTAGAACTCTTGGAGGTTTATTCCATTTACGAACGAAAATTCTTATAATAGAAGTTTGTTTGTTTGTTTATCGTCTCGGAAAACTGGATAATCGCACCCGCAATTCACCCACAACCGCCGCACAATTTGATTGTTCGGATACCACCTTCCCCACTCCGCCCCACCATCCTAGTTTGCCCCCCCCCCCCCAATTTTCCTGCATCGCCTTCATTGAGTGAAGATAGGCCCACTAAGATTAAACTATCGACTACCGGACTGAAGCGATCCAATCCCTCGCTAGTCGTCTGCGAGCAGTCCGTCCGACGTTGGTAGGTTATGTTTTTATATTTCATTCTCAATACTATTATACCTCCTGAAACTAATCTGATTTCGTCTAGTGCCGCTTTTTATCGGTGTATTGCAAAAGAGCACTTTGTTAATGATCGCCAAAATTGTACAAATTGTTATCAACGTTACGGTAACAACCGTAACATTGAGTCAATAGCACAATGTTGATTAGTAAAAAAACTTCCGTTAGATCTCTTGGATCTAGCCCCGAATGTTGAATAGCAATGGTAATGTAACAAAGATACATTAGTTGCGAAGAAAGGGGGGAATTGGGAATCAACAAGTTTTCTCAATTTTTCTTAATCTTTTTGAAAATTTTCTTCATAGATCCACTCAATCAAACTAAAAATTTTATTTTTATTCTGAACTAGTTTATGAAAATTCGATTTAAAATGAAATTGGTTTGTGTCAGAATTTTGAAAATCGGCCACAATTGAAAAAAGACCGCCTTGTATAATTTCTTGGAGAATTTGGAGTATTTAATTTTTAAACAATCGTTAATGGCTACTTGATATTTTAAATTGTTCTTCTGTAGATCATTTAAATAGCATTTTTAAAGTCTGCTTCACAATTTTGAAATGGGTTGCTGTTGTTGTAGTTAAGATTTTGACTTTTCGATAATTGGTGTCAAAAGCTATCACGAGCTAATTGACCGCTAAATGCATCGCTGCAGCAATGTATGATACCAGATGTAAATCTCTTCAATTATGAAATTTCAACCTGGGCACCTCAATATACTCGCTGTTCTCTCTTAACAAAAACAGCTCAACAAACCCTAGTAGCTACGCCTGCCAAAAAAGAAAAAAAACATTTTTGCCGTTGATTATAATGTCGAAAGAAAACAACACATTTCATCAAAATTTTTTTGCCTTCAAAAATTGAAAAATTGGAGAAAAAATTACTTTAATTTTTGTGACCTTGAGCTCTCATTAGTGTCTTGGTTAGTAATCTGCTTGTACAATAGTCTTTTTATAGATGTAGTCAGACAAGGCTATTCTTTTGTTCAAAAGAGCTGCCAACTTGGCTAATTCATTGAGCCTCTTTATCAATCTGAGAGAGATAGACTTGAGATTAAATGAAGATGTTGAATATGAGTGAATTAGTCTTTTTGTTGCAAACCTTGATTGTGGTACGTTCAGGCATTGTAAAAGATGTCACGTGGACGAGCCATTTTAGTTTGATAAGTGCCTCTCAAATCTCAGACTGATCTATGTACAGGCTTGTTCAAACCACCCCCAACCGCCCCCCCCCCCCCCCCCCCCCTCCTCAAATCATCTGCTTCTTCCCTGCACCTCCCACCGTTCTCAATTCATGATGACCTTCGGAGTAGGAAAAGTTATATTTTCGACCTAATTGCGGATTATAAGGACCTCGTAACAAAGTTGAACGAAACCGTTTTTGTGGGAAGTGGCGAAGGGCTCATCTTTTACGGAATGAAATACTGATAATACTTTTGAAAGAAAAAATCAATTAGTTCTTATTTTAGTTTAAAACTGGATGGGTTTTCAAACAAGACGGATCGCGCGAGTCAATGCATAGCACAGAATGTTCCAACAAACCTGTCTTTGTTGCAAAAGCTTTTATACTGTGCCAGAGAAAGCGTTGGGTGTATCCGAAAGCAACTTATATGCATTGGAGAAAATTATTTGCACTGTTTGCACCAAAAATTGCCGTCTTTTTCCACAAGAACAAAACGTCAAAAAATAAGTGTACTCAAATCTGAAAGACACAGAGACAACATGCAAACACACAAAGCACACATTACATAAACAAACAGCAACACTCAAATACAAAGCCCGACACACCAAAATAAATTTTTTTTTTAATTTTTGAACCAAAAAAATACAAAGTTTTCAAAAGAACAAACTGTCGGAATATAATTGTAGTACAACTGAAAAACGAAGAAAATCCATACGAAAACACACAGCACACATTAAACAATCGAACACCAACAGACAAGTACAAAACCTAATATCAAAAAAAACACATTTTTTTTTAATTTTCTTTTTTGTTCATTGGTCGCTACTCAAGGTTCCTCACTGTTCATTTAGGTCTTATTCGACCATTTTTTATAAGACTAGTTCTGGAGTTTTTTAGGCAATTGTATCGGTAACTGTAATTTTGACTCAAAACAAAGAAATATATATCTTTTTAAAGTTTTCGAATTTTTTTTTTCATTTCTGATGTTTCTTGACAAAAAAATTTTATAAATCTCGCCTGAGTTCTGGTTTTGGACCCATTGGGAGCCACAATTTAAAGCAAATGAAAAACAGTTTTTCTAATCTTCTTTCTTTCTGACAGTTTTTGCGCTTCTGCCTCTATTTGTGTCTAACATATGAATGAACTATCTCTCCTAACAACTGTATTTTTCTCTCTCTCATACACGCATACCACACACATAAGAAACGCACAATTATGAATACACACGCACACACACAAATACACACACACAAAAACTCACGCACACTTAAATACATACACAAACACAAACACCAAACACAATCACCAAAAAAAATCTTTTTTAGAATTTCTTTTTGGCATGTAATCATTACTCAAAAATTGTAAACGTTTATATATGGCTGGACTGTTTTTTTAGAAGAATAGGTTGGGACTTTTTTAAGCAATGGTATCGTTTAAAGTAAAATTGACAGTAAAATCTGAAATGAACTTTTTTAGAAGCTTTCGAAATTTTTTGTCGATTTTGAAGTTTTGCGAGCACAAGGGCACAATTGATTTTTCAAAATATCGCAGACATGTTATCAGAGAGATTAAAAACACGCAGTCTTGGCTTTGGGCATATCTAAATTCAGAGTTTGTGGTAAATTTTTAGATCTTTCTGTTTTTCCTTGATTTCTGTCAATTTTTGCTCTCTGCCTCTATTTGTTTCTAACAACTGAAGGAGCAATTTCTCTCACACTAAGTCTCTCTCTCCCTCTTACACACATAACACACACATTGAATCAAAGCATATCCAAGCTTACTCCCGCAAAGGCGTGCATGCAGATAAAAGCTTTCAAACGACGCAGATGTGTTAAAAGTTAGATTTTATACAAACAGGTCTGCTTCTAAAAATTTGTTGAACCTGAATATTAGTGAAATTTTCTAAATAAAAGCTATTGAAAATATAGAAAATTACTCAAGTTAATCATTTTTGCTAAAAATTGCATTGTTCGGGCCAAAATTATGGTCATCAAATGAAAATTATAACACTTCTGCGTAATATTCGAAAAAAAACTACTGGGTGGATTATGCTCATGAAACACCAAAAACGACACAATTTTTTGAAATCATTCAAAAATTTTATTTTGGATTTTAGTGTCGGTTTTAGTATCGATTACCTCGATACAAATGCTTCAAGAATCTACACCCATTTTTTTACGAAAAACTCCAGATGCAGATGAACGATGACAAACATTTTGTAAAATACAGATGAGACAAGAAAGTTTTTGAAATTGATTTTTTTTGGTGGCGAGATTTGTTTTTGAACACTGCCTCTAGTTGTTTTTAAGATGAAAGATACTTTGAAGGCTGTTCTTAAGGTCTCTCTATTAGTAGCTTTGATGAACTTTTGTTATCATTAATTTTGATGTTTTGGCCTTTTCCCTCTCTTTAGTAAGAATACCTTTACAGAAATGGAAAAATTTAATGATCTCTTTAAGAACTTTAAAGAGAAAAAACTTTCATCTTTCTGTTCAAAAAAAATTCACAGTTAATGAACAATTTAGTTTTTCAATTACTCACAGCAGAAACTCACAAAGACTTGAAAAGAACAGTTCGAAGAGCAATTTCAAAATACAGAAACGAAAACTTATGAACTTGAGAACGTGCATTAAATTTTTCAGCCTGACAATCCGTAAACTCCTTAACTATCATTTTCTTTTGTATTTCTTTATACTAGACAAGATTAGTTCGAACTATCTGCTCTGACATTACAAAGAATACAAATAGAGAAGATCAGAAAATTTTCCCTTCTCTGCAATGTTTGATTTGGTTGAGTTGAGGCTCATTTTATGATACTGTTTTTTCACGTCTCCAAAGTTTTGAAAAGCGCAAGTGGTAAGTTTTGTTAAAATGAGATTTTTCTGCAGAAAGAACTCTAGTATTTTAAAAAGAATACTTCTTTCTGCTTTTAGTTAAATATATTTAAAAGTGATTTTTGCTATTTTGAGCTCTAAATTGCCTGAAGTTTTCAATTTCCCAGAAGACTTTTTGACGCAGAAAAAAAGGTTTCTACAATAATTTTAAACCACCTTAAACAGAGACGGATAGAAATTTTTTTTTAAACAAAATTTTGAGAAAACAACAATTTTTTTTAAAAGTTTTTGGTCATATAATTTGATATGTTAAATTTTAGGCTTGAAACTGTAACTTTTTATTGAAATGTCTCCATTTAACTCTACTAAATGCACTAAAATACTTCCCCTTTGTTTCTATCTTTAATATCAATTCAAGGTTTTTCAGCAAATTTTTGAAAAAAAAAAACGAAATCGTTCATTTATTAAAAAAATTCTTTTGGCCATATAGTTGAATATGTTACTTTTTAGGCTCAAAATTGTGCTCTATTATTGAAAAATCTCATTTTCAACCTACTAATCACTACAAAATTTTTCAATTTTTTCAAATTACTACAAAATTTTTCTTTTTTATCTTAAGTATCAATCCAATGTTTTTTAAGCAAAATTTAAGAAAAAAAACGATTTGTTTATTTTTGAAAATTTTTGATCATATAATTAAATGTGTTCATTTTTAGTCCTTAAATTGTAATTTATTAGTGAAAAGTATCCATTCAACTTCATTAAATTCACTACAACAAAATTTTTGTGGAAAAATTGAGATTGAAATTGAAAATTGAAATTGAAATTTGTGGAAAAATTCTAAAATTTTTGGAAAAGTTTTTGGCCATGTAGTTTAATATTTGTCTTTTTAGCCTTGAAACTGCAATGTTTTGATGAAAAGTCACCATTTAACTTAATCAGTTATTGTTTAAATACTTAAAGTTTTTACTCGATTTTTTAGAAGGTGACCAGTTTGCACGAAAAGAGTTCATTTCGTAGTTTAGCATGACCTCATTTCGTAGTTTAGCATGATGTATCTGTAAAAAAAGTGTTGTTATAAAGTCAATCATGGTTGTTTTATGTGAATCAAGAACTGTGTATGTCATGTTTCAACAATTTTCAACGGTCGGTGTATTGTTTTTACTTATTCAGAGATTGTATAATGATCAATAGCATCCAGACTAGCTGTTTTATACATTTTCCAAAAGCGACACGATAACTATCCCAAAAACCGTTGCAACTGATTTCTGCAGATAACGATTTTGACGTTTTCTAAGAAGCATAATCAAATTGAGAGCTATTAACTAAGATAATATGAAAAATTCTGCAATAAAAACAATCTTATAGAAACACACGGAGATGTTTAAAGGTTTCTGGCATAAAGGGTTCCATAGAAAATGTTGTTGAACATCTCAACTTTATTGGAATTTGTTCAAGCGAAAAAGAATTAACCAAATTTCTGTAAGATGTGTGTTCGACTTGATTCTTAATTTCAACTGAACTTAGCAAATACGCTTATAGAACCAGCGAAAAGTGATTGATTTGGCGCTAATTGATGAATTTTAGTTTTTTGCAGTAGCTGCAGTAGCTGTTGAGAGGTGTTGGATAAATTACCGAAATTTAGAGGAAAATTACTTACGAAGTTTTTAGCAATGCGATCAATTTTTTGTGTGCTGACGTTTCAGAAATATAAGGAGAAAAATTTAATTTACAAAAATCAATCATTTTGTTCGTGAGGTTGCATATTTTTGACAAAATGGAGCAAATGAGTTGGCATGTTAATGTGCGAAGTGTCAAATTCTCTCTAAATTGTGGACCACATAATCTTGTTGAAAATTATATAATTCAGTCCTCTAAAAAGTCCTCCAATTTTTTGTACTTGTTCGGCATTCTAAAGATACAAACCTCAGTTTTACTACAATTAGTCTACAATATAACTATCGATCGGCAAAAATTACAAAAAAAAATGTTGAGCATATAGTTCATATCTCACTTTTTTGGTGGCAAGAATGCGAATGCAATCCCGGACCTTGGTCGCAGTGAGTTTCATTACTGTACCATTGACTTTCAATTTGAACCATTACTGAACCAGGCAAATAAAAGTATAAAACCTTTTGTCAGTCTGCCCAGACTACATTAAGAAACATCCCCTCTGTCCCTCTTCTTCGCAGCCTCATTTACATTCTTGCTCAACACTGCACAGAATGTTTCACGTTTCTCTCATCATCAGACTGTGCATACAAAGAGCGCACAGACTGCACATAGCAAATTTTGAAAATTTCGATTACCTGGTCTCATGCATAAAATTTTTAAGATGGCGATATCCTGAACAGCCATTCTAGTTCTAACTAAACCATATATTGGTGCGTTCATATCTAAACCATATATTGGTGCATCGGTGGAAGTCGACGGAGGTCGGTAGCGGAGGTCAGAGGTCGGAGGCGGAGGTCGGAGGCGGAGGTCGGAGGCGGAGTTCGGTAGCGGAGGTCGGTAGCGGAGGTCGGAGGTCGGAGGCGGAGGTCGGAGGCGGAGGTCGGAGGCGGAGGTCGGTAGCGGAGGTCTGAGGCGAAGGTCGGAGGCGGAGGTCGGAGACGGAGGTCGGAGGCGGAGGTCGGAGGCGGATGTCGGAGGCGGAAGTCAGTGGAGGTCGGTAGTGTAGGTCGGAGGTCGGAGGCGGAGGTCGGAGGCGGAGGTCGGAGGCGGAGGTCGGTGGCGGAGGTCGGAGGCGCAGGTCGGAGGCGGAGGTCGGAGGCGGAGGTCGGTGGCGGAGGTCGGAGGCGCAGGTCGGAGGCGGAGATCGGAGGTCGGAGGCGGAGGTCGGAGGTCGTTGTGCGAGTCAGAATTATTTGTGTAGAAGTAGAAGGTAGTAGTAGTGCAAGCATCGGGCTTCGCCCGTGGGGTGTTAATCCTAGTGCTCATCAGTGTGTTTCCGTTTATCTTTTCCAGTGTCTGAATAGTAGACTCAATGGTAGACTCATATTTTGTGTATTTCAGATTTGATTGTTGCTTTATTTTTTATTCATTTGTTTCCCTCAATTTGTTCACCGTGAAGTATTGTAATGGCCAGTGATATTAAAATCGAATTTTATTTTCATGAAACAATCATCACGTGTGGAGTCGATTTGTTGCTGGGGATTGTTGATACCAAAACCAAAGATTGCCATGGGACAGTGAGTTTGATAAGTGTAGTACCATCAGAAAAGGTGAACAGGAAAAGGAGGGTGGCCAGAAATAGAAATGTGAGGACGGTGAAGAAAGTGTTTTTATGTGACTACTGCGACTATGAGTCGAATGCGAAGTACATGAAAAATTTGTGTTAATGTTTTATGAAAGACTTAGAATTTTAATAAAAAAATTGTATACATTGAACGTTGGTAGTCAACGTTTCAGATATTTTTGTCATATTTTAAGTTGCCATTTCTATTTTAATCCTTATTCATAGTCTCATTTTTGCTGCTATTCTGTTTGCCTTAAAGAAAATAGGTCTGTGGTGGTTTAAGAAAGAGAAGAGTCGAGGTACGTTTATATCATTGAATAAAAGTTGCCTTATTTTGGTAAATAAACTTGTATCAACAATATTAGTGAACGGGTGGGTTGCGACAACGCAGTGTAAAACTAAAAGTTTGTGCCTTGTGATGAGTTGGTAGGTGCCATTATGCTTAAAGGTAACAAGATACTACTTGTTAACCTCCTGCTGTCCTCGCAATGTTGCCATAGTTTTGACTCATGTCTCAACAAATAGTAGCCCCAAAGTGTGTGTAGCTTTTGTGTCTATCAGCAGTGCTGTCAATTTCGTCCGTGGCTAATCTGTCTAGACTGTTTTCAATTTGGGAGTAGGGCTGTTTCGGTAATTCGATCTGATAGCTGTTGTCACTTCATACCGTGCATGTCAATCCAGTCTAGATTCAAATTGGGGTGAATCCACTTAAGACAGAGATCGATGGAAATTGCTCAAATGCTCGCTAGCTTAGGAGCCTGTATTTATAAGCTATTATCAACTGTGTAGAAGATATCGATTTGAATCCAGGCATGTTGTTTCCACAGGAAGAGATATTGCTATTATCAGTTTGTTGATAACAGGACCGCTTCATAGATCATATCATTGGCAGAACAGGAACAGTCGATTTCTCAGTACTTTGTCTGGAGGGTTTTCAAAGACCTCAATCCAAGGTACTATGTGTATTCAGCCTGTTCTTCGCATGTTTACATTGGATTGATCTGGTATCTTTGCTTTTTTAATACAGTGGCTTTTTCTCTACAAAAGCAGTTTCCTCCTTATAATTTTTAACAGAATTAGTTTAGACTTATTCTGTAGTGATTTATATGCATGGCGACAGAGCTCTTACCCCTTAGGTTTTGAGAGCTCAAACGAAATACGATAAACGAAGCTTTTTTAGAATAAAATATTAATTTTCCAAATTATTTATAAAATTCCAGATTATTCAAACATTACAATTCTCGAATGACGTCTGAAGCAACTTTTTTGGCAAAATTTTTGCCTGATCGTTTTGAGTTTTTGGGCGAGTGGATGAGCTCAATTTGAGCAGATTACTTCTAAAACTCATCTGAAAAGCACGCCAAAACTGGTTTTATTTTTCCACTTTAAATCTTCTCACTGTGGCCTGCATAAGCTCAATAACATTATTGGAAGCCCTTAGTAAATCTATTGCACCACTGTATAACAACCTAATAAAAATTGTGCATAAAATAAGCTTGACATAGCTTGAAAGATGCTGTACTTGTTCAACGTATACTTGGCTAGAGAAATGAATCCCTGAGGAACAAGAAAGAACATCAGAATGGGCTATAAGAGATGTTCAAGATCGACGGCTTAAGACTAGTCGGTGCAATGGTTAGCACACTAGGCTTGCAAGTAAGCGATGCTGGTTCGAATCAAGTACTGGTCCAGTTTCACTGTGAACGATTTTGGTAACAAGCAATTCCCTCAAATTGCCGTATTTTTGGGCTATTTGCTGCAGTAAAATCCACCAATTGGCGAACAGTATTTTGAAATTGATTTTTGTCTGTGTAGACAACATGTGGCTCCCAAACTTAGTGCTGTTGAACAACGTGGATGGGAAGTTCGATGTGTCGTACTACAGCAGAGTGAAGGTGTCCCACAAGGGAGACTGTCTATGGGCTCCCCCCTCCATCTACAAGAGCAGCTGCGACATCAACATCGCCCTATTCCCATTTGATGAACAAATATGCCCACTGAGTAAGTACTTCATACCTTCCATTTTTCTTTCGGTTAACAGAATAAAGGTGGTCATTTTGATACGAATTGGCCAATAGTTTCAGAAATTTTCTTAATTTTTTGTGAATGATATGTGCCGCAGGGATGAAAAAGCCAATTTCTGTATCTAAAGTGACTTGATACAGTTGAAATGGGCTTTTGGGCTGATAAATATGTATGCCTCATTGTCTGTATTGGGTACTATGTTTTTTATTTTGGCGCATTTGTTTCAAATTTTTTCGACAAGTAAACTTTCAGATTATTTTTCGACGACGCGTTTCATTTAAATCTCCTATTTTTTGAGTTTTCTAAGAATCAGAGAATATCTATGTCTACTAAATTTTCAGTGAAATTGAATATTTTTCATTCGAACGGAGTTTTTGTTTTTGTTTTGGCTCAACTAAATTGTGAGGATTACTGTTATACTAGAGTGATAATGGTGCAGAGAAAAATTGTTTTATATGGTTTTTAAGCTGCGTAAAAATGCAGTGATTCGTTAAACTGATTTTTTGTCAATTTTTTCTAAAGAAATCAAAGTTCATTTTTTTCTTTGAAATTGTTAGAAATGAGAAAAACCAATTGACTTAAACCAAACAATACTAAATCACGAAACAGTATGAATGAATTTTTGAATTCCAAATCTGAAATCTTTAATGAAACTCGGTAACAAATAGACAAAAAATAGCCAAAACGTCAAAGTTTAAAAAAACGTTTTTATTTTAACGAATTTATAAGTTTAGAACAAATAGTTTCAAATAATCAAAACCATTAGATATCAACTGAAATCTCTCAATAAGTTTAAGATCTTTCGTATCTCTATATGAAGACATTGAGAGCTGTCATCATTCAGAATAGAAAGTATGTCTAAAAAACGGACAATAAATGAAGCGGAAAAACAAAAATTTAACTAAATTTTGCGAGAAAAAAGGGTGTCGAAGCCGTTGAAACTACAATTTATTCAGCCAAAACTAACGTATAATCAATTGGGCTACTAATAATGTGATATCTGACCTCAGAAAAATTAGACTAGGTTTGCTACAATTTTTCTTTTGCTATCAAACGAAATCAGTAAATATTTTTCTTAGTTCAATCATAGGAAGCCACTAAGAACTGAAATTATGGAGAATTTTCCAGCCGACTACAAAAAGAACTGTAAAAAATGAAATAAAATAAAAGACTCTTTTAAATTCTGCTAGAAGACGGTGTCGAAGCCTTAAGAAACCGAAGTCATTTTACTGAAAAAACTGTTATGTTCAAATTTGCCTTCTTTTTAAATGCCATTAAATTAATTTTTGGCCTCTCATTATTGTGATAAGACCCGAAAAGATCCTCAAAGATGGGGTTAATGTCCAAACATCGATTTTTTTCTGTGAAAACTAGTAGATACCAAAAACTAGTATTAAAGCCGAAAAACCTTTACTTAAAACATAAAAACGCAATAATTAAAAAACTTAATCCATTAGAAAGACGATGAAATTTTTGGGAAAGCTCCTTAACCTAATGTTTTTTTCCAAAACAATATTTTTGACAGCCAATGATCATAAGTTTTCGATTAAAAAACTATTTAGGTGTTCTTTATGAAGCCAATTGGTCCTGTCATTAGTAAGTATTGATTTCAATTGTTATGTTCTATTAAAAAAACTTTAAAAAGCAAAAAATGCGAACGATTTTTTTTTCAAACAATGAGCAGCTGATTACTTTCCCAATAATTTTTGAATTGTAAAAAAACAATGATTAGACCAAAACTAGCGTTTCTTTTGCTGTTTTCGCATAAGGAGCTTGACTTTGTACTAACTTTTATGTATATGGATAATTTGGCAAATAAGAAAAACATATATCAAAAATAAATGATGCATTTTGGATTTTTTCCGAGTTAAATTGGAAAAAAACTGGCAAAAAGTTTTTTTAGGAACACTCTCGTAGAAAGCGGAAGCAGAACAAGGCCTCTTAAATAATGAAAAATTGTCTCTAGAGTTTTTAGATGAGTAAATCTGGCAATTTTAAACAAATCGGACTAACGAAGACTATATTGTGCCATTTTTATTGAGAAGAAGTGAATTTTAAAAAAAAATAGCAAAACTTTTAGCCAACAACACTCAACTACCTTTATAGTTAGAACCAACAACACTCTTGTTAAGAATGTTAACACTTTTTCAGCAAAATTGGCAACGATTGTGTGATAATACGGAGAATGTGAACAAAAGCAGCAAAAATTAGTCAAATGTTCAGAAAATTTTAAACCGCGTTAATTCCGTGGAGAAAGAACAAATTTCAAAAAACTTTTTTAATTAGATATTCTTCTCTGGACGGGATTTTAAATGATACTACTCACAACCGTCTACGATGATTGTATTGATGGGCTAAATTTGACTGAACAGAAAAAACAACCCATTTCAGTATATTGTTCCTCCCCCAATAAAGGTGGTCGGAACAATTATTATTAGTTTCTAATTTTTAGCTTCTGTGTCTTCATAGGTTCTTTCTCGAGTTTTTTTGTAAATCCTATAATCCTATGTCACGTTGATGCGTGGCAATAATATTTTTCACCAGCTGTGGTATTTGAAGCCCGTGACATTTGGGGCATCGTCAATATCAGGGGAAAGGAGCAAGGAAGGTGGAATAATCTGCGCAGTGCGGTCGTGTAGGACTGATGGAATTAAATCCTGCTTTTTTGCTACCTCTACTGGTTTTTCCCACAGGTCAATTTATTTCAAATCCATGGTATTCTTAATGCAGATGAACATGTGGTTCACCTCATGTAGTGCTACATCACATTTGGGACAGCGGTTATCAAAATTTTTACAGATCCTACTCAAGTTAGAGTTTAGCAGGTGACAGTTTCTAGTTCTCAATTGCGCTAGTCGGATACAAGCAATTCGTGTCAACGTTTGTTCATCTTCTGCTATCTTTGGAGGAGCTGTACTTAGTTATTGTTGTCTTTGTTCAACTGAGTATGGACCGTGTGTCGGTGGACACTTTTGAGCGAATTTTGTTTTCTTTGCGATTTAATTGCTCTTTTTTGTTTGTGTGTTGCTTCACTTGTCCCCATAAGTATCATTTAGTGTCGGTATCATGGAACAGAGACTGGTCGAAGAGGTTCTTTCATGATCAACACGATGGCTCTCATTACTGCCAGATAGGTATCGCTCTGCTAACATTTCAGTGTGAGCTTTGACTGGCTGCATTTCACCCTCATTGTGTAAGTCATTGATGACATTTTTACCCAGCCAATAATTGTGCGATGAGCAATGTTTTGTTGCGTTTGTAGATGGTTCCAGTTTGCATTGCTAATTGTGCAAGCCCAAATGGAGCACCGTAGTTCAGCACGCTCCGACCAATAGCTTTGTAAGTCAATGAGGGTGCCTCTTTTTTGCATCCCCAGTCGCTGCCAGCGATCACATTCAATATGTTATTGCGATTTGGTAACTTCTCTTTTTTGCTTCTTACATGTTCTCCAAAATTGAGCAGGTAACAAAATGCTGTCGAAGGTGACACCCAGTATTTTGTCTTTGGACTTTACTGGTATTGGTGAATTGTTGATAGTGAGGTGAGGGTCCAATTTAACCTCCTTGCTCCAGTTTGTGATCACAGTTACAAGTGATTTTTTAGCAGATAACTTAAGTTTTCTTGATTCTAGCCAGTCGTGTCAGGAAAGGGTATTTAGTTATGGAGTTATTAATTCACGTAAATTTACAACCTGTGGTTGAGATGTAATTTAAGTTATATCATCAGCGTAAGGCGTGGTGTTTATATCTTTCGGGGGTAGAGGCAGCATGCTCATATAGATGTTGAGGAGCATTGGTGATAATACATCACCTCGGTGGACATTCTGACTTTTCTCCATTTTGAGTTATTATTTTTATATTCTACGAAAGAAAATCTGCCTTGTAAGTGTGCACCATATTTAGCGCTGTTCGGAAGTGGTGTCTCGAGTATGTCTCTTAGTAGTAGGTTGTGATCAACCGTGTCAAAAGCGGCGGTGAGGTCTAACGCTACCAGTAGAATACAGTTGCAAGGTTTCTTTTGATTAAGGCTTTTTTGTATGTTGTTGGTGACAATGTTGAGAGCTGTTGTTGTAGAGTGTTCATATCGAAAGCCATGCTGATGTTTTTAGTGGATATTTTTAAAGTCACACAGTAGGAGTTTTTCTATTAGTTTTGCAATGGGGGAGAGGAGTGCAATTGGTCTGAAACTTTTAGATTTGTCTATCGGTTTTCCCAGCTTGTGCAGGGGTATAACCCGGCCGACTTTCCAGATGTTCGGGATTTTTGCACTGTTTACAGAAAGTTTTATGGTGTTGGCGAGATATCTCTGTGCTATGGGGCCTAGATGGTGTAAGTAGATTGGCGCTTTTCTATCTGGGCCCAGCGCCTTACTTTTCTTTGTGTCTCGTATAGCTTCTTTCACTGTGTTACACTTAAACATTCTGCCCTGTATTTTCAGTTTCCTTATTGTTACTTGAAATAAGGCAATTGAAACTTGTTTGTTCCTCAAGTCCATGATCGACATTGAGAATTGTTAACTTACAGCATGCCGAATTTGCAGCTCATAATTGGTAGCGTGGAGGTCTGTTCTGAATGAGAAAAAACAATTTTGTAGTTTGTGATTTTGTACCAAAACGATCGATGACTGCTCAGATTTTCAGGCTAGTTAAAGAATTATTAAAGATGGTAAGAAGTTCTCTCTCTCCATAAGAAATTTTTCTCTATTCTAGCTCAGCTTTTAGCATCCGAAAATTCAGCGCAGAAGTGGTTGCGACTGTAGCTTCTGGACTTCAGACTGTTTTTCTTCAAAACGTTTTAAATCTATGCGAGTTAAATTAACTGCGTAGTCAACGTTTCATGCTGACAAATTGTTTTCTGTAAATATTTCTTTTTTTTGTACATTATTAGTGGTTGAAGGATCCTTTTACGTGCAATGTTAAGTAAAAATTAATATTTCGACTTTCCATCAGAATCTTTATAATTGAACCGCTACTCTAACTTGGCCTACATTTTATAGCGTAGAAAACATTATTTATTCTCTGATTTAAAATAATTAGAATGCTATTGACATGGTTTTGTTATTGTATCATATGCGTACAAATATTAGTGCACCTGATGCTGAAAAGACACGTTGGAATATCTTATTGATCTTTTTGCATGTATAAATACAGCTGGTCATCGTTTTCAATGCTTTTCCTTGTTTATTCCTCTTTGTTTTTGCTTTTCGGGAAAACATAACTCAATGTGTAGGATTTGTGTTTCACCGTATCTTATAGTTATTATAAGCGAAACGTTCTACCAGCAGCCATCGTTTACATTTTTTCGAAATTCTTTTTATACTCAATTTTTTAAAGCATTTTTTGTTTCGGAATTTTTACTTCCTTTTAGTTGGTAAATAAAACTTGTATTTTGAATCTCGCAAAATTAAAATCGTGTCCTCAATTTAACTTTCTCCAAAATTAATTATAAGTCAAAAGTTGAAAAAATGTGAGACAATATAGTTTTCCCTTTCTGATTATTTTTTTTTGAATTCTTAGGGCCGTCATCTTGTTTTGTGCTTATTGAACATAATCGGTTTTTGTCTTTATGTTTTTTTCCTATAACTCATCTACTGGCTCAGTATAAATACAGTCTTATTTCTGTCCAAGTTGTCATTAACGGTACATGTAACCACAACAAGATTTCTAAGAGAATTTTTGAAGTGGGCAAGTTTTTTTGAGCTATGACCAACGTCAAGGGCAGACATTTTCTGTTGATAATCTCAGAAGGTGAAAAAAAAACAAACGTGGCAAGACTTTGAAAACTGAAATTTTAGTTTCCTGCTCTCCTCGCAACTTCAGTTGATTTAATACCACTAAGAATTTTTTTTAATTCTTTCATGGAGAAACAGATGTATTGTCGATTTTTTTAAAACGGAAAAATGTCACTAACTTTACTGTTAATTTTCTTCAAAGTTCTTCAAGACTATTTTTTATATAGCATACAAAGATAGGTGGCACGAAATTTTAAACTACCAGAAAAATAGCTTGTCATATAAGAGATAGACATATGAAATGTTTAGAAAATATCGAAAAATATGAAGAAATTTTGCTTTTTAATTTGGTTATTATTCTGGCTATTATTGCGTTTAAAAGAATTAATCTTTTGATAAAATTAAACTGGTTACTCATCTGCGAATTTAGTAGAAGTTTTGTAGGACGCCCATTAGGCCCAAAAAGTAACACACACAAACAATTTTTGCGAACCGAAAAATATAGAAAATTTATCTACAATTTCCGTAAAGTTAACAATTACCAACACATTTGCTTGAACATGTCTCTATCTCAAAAGCTCCTCAAACAAACAAGATATACATGAACTATGGCGGAGAATGTTAAATAGAAAAGTTTTCTTAACAAAAAGAAAAAACAAAAAGCTGTTGGTTGCAGTGGCGGTGTATGTGTGTATCATTCTATAAGGCACAGCAGAGTTTCAATTTGACTGGAGAAAAAGAGGTGATGTGCATATTTTTCCTTTTATTTCCTTTGGAAATGTTGAAAAAATAAAATAAATATTTTTTGGGTGTTAGTGTGTGAACTTCGCAGCTTCGTCTGTGTACTACAAGCCTACTGGCTAAAATGAGCATCATGTATGAACCAAAATTGAAGCTAAAACACATCCAAAAATTTTTGTAGGTGAGACATGTAGATAAAAATAAATCTGAAGTATGAATTCTTACTCGTTTTTGCCCCTTCCTATCTTATCACATCTTATCATTTATTTAACTTTCACATATTTTTATGGTTTGCTTTTCACGAAAAATGATTGAAAGTATAGGAAAAATATTATACTGTATCTTATTGTTATTATAGCAGTAGGTTTTACCAGCACCATTTTTTTTACTTTTCGAAATTCTTTTTTTCATACTCAACTTTTTTTAAGCATTTTTGTCGGCATTTTCGCTTCCTTTTAGTTGATATATATTTGTAGTTTGAATCTCGCAAAATTAAAATATTATCCTCAATTTATTTGTCTCCAATAGTAATCAGTGGTCAAAAGTTGAAAAAAATCCAACACAAAATAGTTATACGTTTTTGATGAATTTTTAATTTTTAGTGTCGTCATTTTGTTTTGTGCTTATTGAACATAAGCGTTTTTTGTCTGTGTTTTTTTGCCAAAGCTCATCTATTAGATCAGCGTAAA
Organism: Convolutriloba macropyga; assembly: GCF_964194025.1. NCBI lineage: Eukaryota > Metazoa > Xenacoelomorpha > Acoela > Convolutidae > Convolutriloba > Convolutriloba macropyga. The sequence continues at coordinate 50,493,881 of NC_134468.1, read as the reverse complement.
TACAGTTTTATTTCGGTCCAAATTAACGGTACATGTAACCACCACAAATTGTTAAGGAGGATTTTTGAAAGGGGCAAGTTTTTTTGAGCTATGATCAACGTCAAAGGCAGACATTTTTTGTTAATAATTCCAGAAGGTGAAAAAAGAAGCAAACGTGGCAAGACTTCAAAAACTGAAATTTTTACTGCTCTCCTTACAACTTCAGTTGATTTAATACCACTAGGAGATATTTTTCTAATGCTTTCATGCAGAAACAGATATATTGCTGAAATTTTTTAATACGGAAAAATTTTACTACTTTTACTGTTATTTTTTTCAAAGTTTCTTCAAGACTATATTTTATACAGCATACAAAAAAACGCGGCACGAAATTTTTAAATTACCAGAAAAATAGCTTGTCATTTAAGAGAGAAACATAGCATACAAAGATAGGTGGCATGAAATTTAAAACTACCAGAAAAATAGCTTGTCATAAAAGAGATAGACATATGAAATTTTTAGAAAATATCAAAAATATGAAGAAATTTTGTTTTTAATATGTTTATTATTCTGGCTATTAATGCCTTTAAAAGAATTATTATGATGATAAAATTAAATTGGTTACTCATCTGCGAATTTAGTTTAGTAGGACGCCCATTAGGCCCAAAAAGAAACACACACACAAACAATTTTTGCAAATTGAAAAATATAGCAAATATATCTACAGTTTCTGTAAAGTTAACAATTACCAATACATGCGCTTCAACAAGTCTGTATATCAAAACCTCCTCAAAAAAACAAGATCTAAATGAACTATGGCGGAGAGTGTTAAATAGAGAAGTTTTCTTAATAAAAATAAAAAAACCAAAAGTTGTTGGTAGCAGTGGCGATGGTTGTGTGTATCATTCTATAAGGCACAGCAGAGTTTCAATTTGACTGGAGAAAAAGAGGTGGTGTGCATATTTTTCCTTTTATTTCCTTTGGAAATGTTGAAAAAATAAAATAAATATTTTTTGGGTGTTAGTGTGTGAACTTCGCAGCTTCGTCTGTGTACTACAAGCCTACTGGCTAAAATAAGCATCATGTATGAACACACATTGAAGCTAAAACACAGCCAAGGATTTTAGTAAATGAGACTTGTAGATTAGATTAAATCTGAATAATGAATTCTTACTCGATTTTGCCCCTTCCTATCTTATCATTTATTTAATTTTCACATATTTTCATGGTTAGCCTTTCACGAAGAACAACTGAATGTCAGGAATTCTTTTATACTGTATCTTAGTGTTACTATCAGCAATACGTTTTACCAGCAGCCATTGTTTTTATTTTTCAAATTTTTTTTCGTACTAAATTTTTGGATGTATTTTATTCGGCCTTTTTGCTTCCTTTTAATTGATAAATAATTGTAGTTTAAATCTCGCAATATTAAAATTATATCCTCAATTTATTTTTCTCCAAAAGTAAAAAAGATTCAAAACAATATAGGTAAACATTTTTGATGCATTTTTTCAATTTTTAGTGTCGTCATTTTGTGTTGTGCTTATTGAACATAGGCGGTTTTTTCTTTGTTTTTTTTTGCCGAAACTCATCTATTAGGTCAGTGTAAATACAGTTTTATTTCGGTCCAAATTAACGGTACATGTAACCACAACAAAATTTAAGGAGGATTTTTGAAAGGGGCAAGTTTTTTTGAGCTATGATCAACGTCAAAGGCAGACATTTTTTGTTAATAATCTCAGAAGGTGAAAAAAGAAGCAAACGTGGCAAGACTTTAAAAACTGAAATTTTTTACTGCTCTCCTTGCAACTTCAGTTGATTTAATACCACTAAGAGATATTTTTATAATTCTTTCCCGTAGAAACAGATATATTGTTGAAATTTTTTTAAAACGGTAAAATTTTACTACTTTTACTGTTATTTTTTTCATAAGGTTTTCTAATTTTTTCATAAGTTTTTCTTAGTCTATTTTTATACAGCATACAAAGATAGGCGGCACGAAATTTTTAAATTACCAGAATAATAACTGGTCCTATAAGAGATAGACATGTGATATTTTTAGAAAATATCAAAAGTTATGAAGAAATTTTGCTTTTTAATATGGTTGATATTCTTTCTATTAATACCTTTAAAAGAATTATTCTGTTGATAAAATTAAATTGGTAACTCATCTGCAAATTTAGTAGAAGTTTAGTTGGACGCTCAAAAAGACACATTAGGCTCAAAAGGAAACACAAACTCACACACAAACAAGTTTTGCAAATTGAAAAATTGAGAAATATAGCAAATTTATCTACAATCTTTGTAAAGTTACCTATTTTCAATACATGCGCTTCATCAAATCTGTATCTCAAAACTTTCTCAAACAAACAAAGATCTACATGAACTATGGCGGAGAATGTTAAATAGGGAAGTTTTCTTTACAAAAAGAAAACCAAAATTTTTTGGTAGTAGTGGCGGTGGTTGTGTGTATCATTCTATAATGCACAGTAAGATTTTCGATTTGACTGGAGATAAAGAGGTGCCGTGCAATATTATTCCTTTTCTTTTCTTTGGAAATGTTGGAGCAATAACATGAAATGGTTTTCGGTGTTAATGCCTGAACTTCTCAGTTTCGTCTGTGTACTACAAGCCTACTGGCTAAAATAAGCATCATGAATGAACAAACATTGAATCTGAAACACATCCAAAGATTTTGGTAAATAAGACCTGTAGAATCAATTAAATCTGAAATTTGAATTCTTACTCGTTTTCGCCTCTTCCCATCATGCCATTTGTTTAATTTTCACTGATTTTCGCTCCAATGTTAAATTTCATTATTGAGTCTTTGATCTCCGAAGTGATCATGTTTTTACAATGTCTTCTCGCACTGAAATTTTATTTACGTATTGTTTCTGTGCTCACTTTATGCTGCTTTTCAACTGTAGTCGCATCTATGACGTAATTTATGCGTTCAGTTTTTGGACTCAGTAAGCTTACTTGTTCATGAACAGTATACACGACCATTTAGAAAGAAGAAAACAAAACATTTTAATGTCTTGAATCGCTTTTCAGAATCAATGGAGTTGGTGAAAGTAGGAAAACGTATCAAGTATATGATGTTAGAATGAAGGAGAAATAACTTTGAATTAATTGTTCAGTATGATTTGAAATTTGCGATTTCCGTAGGAAGTAGTATCATATTCTGTTTTTGGATCCAATTAGTTGCTTGGACCTTTGAGCATTATGATTTAGGAGTAAAGAGTAACGTGTCTTAAATTTATTTAAGTGTTCCCTGCAGACAGTCGGTTTCTTTGAGGACCAAAAACATTTCTGTAAGCACAACAGTTGTACAGCTTGAAACAAAAGTATTCACGGTATTAAACCATGTTTATCGGTTATATGGCATCATCTACCTTTTCATAATACCTTGTAAGAAAACCAGAAAACCACCAATGCTACAGTTGCGTATTAAGCGGTATAGATCCCCACTGAACTTGAAGAGTAGACATATTATTGAGACATTAAAAGCGTGGACGTGTGTATGATTCTTTTAATTAATGAGAGCGGTTTAGACTTGTGTGTCTTAAGCTAAGCGCCTTGATTTGTTGAGCAATAAAAGCGATACAATATTTAGCCTCCTTTTGAAGCATTCACTTTCTGAAGCGTTCTAACGACTGTTCGCAAATGACTACTGTTTTCATTTGTTTTGTTTCCTGGTGTGGGAAAAGACATTTGATGTTTTTGTCTGCGGAAGGACTGAATTGAACAAATCCAAGTTTGAATTATTAAAAATTTCACTTGAAGGTGAATATTTTTGTTTGATCGCATTTACTTTGATCCGGAACACAAGCCAGCTAAAGCTGACAATGACATGTTATGTATTAAATGTCTCAATACTTTTAGTGGGGATCGGAAATAAAAGTGCAAACAATATTTTTGAATTAAAAATCCCACCGCATGTGAGGAATATGATAAAGTTGTGCCGTCGTTTATCTAATCTCTCTATTTGACTGAGACTAAATATTTGTGTGTTATGATATTCCCCTTTGGAGGCCCATTTCAGTCATTTAGTTGTCCTGAAAGAGGATTTATGGTCTTCCTTCTCTCTCTAACACACTCACATATCTCTTAATCTCATTATGAGCCCTTCTCATAACAGCCCGCACAGCCGATTTATCAACTAATCCGAAAACTTTACTTAGATCCATCAAGAAACTAGCCCCCATTTTTGAATTGGAATCTTAGCGCCTCTTTTGCCGTTCAGTAAAACACTCTTTTCTTAATTAACTTGGTATTGGTTGAAAGCTCAAAAATGCTCTTTAGAAATAGTTGTTCGCAAAAACAATTTGTGTAGCGGTAAAGGTCGAATTGGATGTGGGTAAAAAAGCGAGATTCCCAAGGGATAAGTCTCCGATAGAATTATGATATTTTCTCATCAGTTTTTAGATCAATCTCCTGTTTTGAGATTTAGACCCTCCTAGTTTTCATCAAATTTTGGAATGCTTATATGGCCCCAAGACCAAAAATATTGACCTTTGTTTTTGCTGAGCTTAATCAGTGAATTTATGAATTGAATCAAATAAAAAAGAATGCATAGTCAAGACTTATAATAAAGGGAGATGATTGCTAGAATTTAATATCTGAGATTTCTCTAAATTACAATAAGGTTCTGTATTGGAAGATTGATATTGATGGGATTGGGGCGACAAGCGAGGTGCTGTGTTTGTATTTGCTCTGTTGACAAAGCCATAACTCGGCCAAATGGGTTTTGACCAGAGGGCAAAAACAAACAGACTCAGACACGACACACTACAAATATTGATCAGGGTTAAAACCTGTGTCTGCAGGATTATGCAATAAATATTCATTAACTACTCAATGCTCCCTACATGCAAATGTAAGTTGGTAAGTAACTCAAGTTAAGGTTGCTTCTGGTTTGCAAGAGTAGTCTTGTCACAAAACTGACCAACTCTGCAGAGGGGGCTGGTCTGAATTTGGAAACGAGTGCAACCCTAGACACAACAAGGGAGTAATCATGATAGAGTTGTGTATTGTTTCTAGTCTAAGATAATATTCCATTGCAAAGGGTTCGCCATTCAAACTATGCATTGCAAAGAACATTCTGTAAATTTGGTGGGGGTAAACGAAGTGTTTCGGGTATAACCGATCCGATATTTTTAGATTTAGGTTATATTATAGCCTCTACCGATATTGATCTTTTGAGCATCAGGATCTCACTCCCTCTCCCCTCCCGGTGATTTTGCTACAAGTTACAAAAAATAGAAGAAATTTCTGCTTGTTGGCGGTTAGGCCAAAATGGGCAACAGGTGAGAAGGGAGTGTTTTGTTCATCAGGAGATAAATAGTAAAAGAGTGGAAAAGAAGGAAGTGCAAGTCCCAATTATGTTGATCCCTCTTTATTGGATTTTTGACATGTTTTCAGGGAAGTGTAGTCAACTGGCGAACCTAATTAGCATACACAAGTTAGTCGGAACTGGAGATTTATCAGTCCGATTACAAAGTGTCATGACCTGCCGCGTATAGTTAATGCCCAATTTGCCCACCTCTCCTGTACTGGCTATTGAGATAGATTGAATATTTTATGTGAAGAAATGTTAGTCAAGTTCAAAGCTGAACAGTACAGAGCGAAATCTATAATTAATTTAGACGGAAGCAGAATGTTTCCGAGATATCTAAGCAGAGCGGATCTAACCTCAGACAAAAGCATGTCTAATTTCATGAATGAAAAGTGTAAATACTCCTGATATCATTTTCGCCTGGAAATTTGAATTTAAATTTCATCGTGTTTAAGTATAGATTTACTTCCCAGTTAAAAGGAAAAATAGTTGAAATTTTACAACGCGGCTATCTGGTATCAAACTGTGGCACCAATCTGAAATATAAGAATTAATGTTATTTCGGTGCAAGCTTATACCACATGAACAGCTTGTAATACGAAAGGACTGCAATAACTGAAAGGACTGCAATAATTACAATCGTTTATTTCAAAAAGTTATTATGGATACTTTTCCCCGTCAAACATGGATTAAGCGGGAAATTAAACAATAAAAATTACTCTCCAGTTTTTCATTTGACACCTGTCAGTTTATTTGTTTGTCGTTTGATTGCCGCTTGCTACTCTACCTGCGAAGTGTAATATATGAGCACAAGATTTCTTGATAAAGTTTAACATCTCAGAGCATTTACAGTAGCCTCATGATGCCTGTACATGTTACGTACGATCAGAATGATAACAAGAACGTACTTTGCAGAAATTTTAAATTCTTAGTTTAAGCGGGTGGCATTGAAGTTGATATTTCACACATAAAATTGGAAGTAGATCAAAATTTTACCAACATTTGGCTCCTTTTTAAAGTAGCTAAATGAACAGCAGAAGTGTCTAGACTTATTCTTAGGAGACAAAAGATAAAGTTAATGGTATTACAGTGTTCTTAATTTGACACTCTATAAAATGGTAGCCAGCGGAAATCAAATTACCACAATATAATATCCCGATAAGTAAACTGCGGATGTTGATTACCCACTGGTTTTTTAAGTAGTTAAGACGCTGAATTTTTGAGTATAGTTATTTTACTACATGTCTTTATTGGAGTAGAGCGACAGAAGGCGTAGGAGTAAATAAGTTCTTAGTTTTTCTGCCATTCAATGTTATTAATAGTAAAGCGGTTGAATTTTTTTGGTTCCTTTTTTGGGTAATATAACAAGATAGCTCGTGCGCATCTGTGCGTAGCAAAGTATGTTCCAGCTTAACTCTGAAGGTTGCAAAACAACCTTTAACTTCTGTCAGAGAAACCGTTGGGAGTATCCGAAAGCAACTTATATGCATTGGAGAAAATTACTTACACTCTTTGAACCAAAAATATGCCGTCTTTTGGAAGACAAAACGAAAACTCCTTAACACATTCTAGAAAGATAAGTGTACAAATTGAAACATACAGACAGAAACAAACCATACAAGCACGCAACATATACCACTCACATTACAGAAAGAAAATCAAACAAAAACAAACCCCAACAACACAAAAAAGTTATAAAAGTTTTTATGGCAACTGATTTTTACTAAAAGTGCGTCACGTTCAAATAGGTTTTCCCCGTGTTTGCGAAATATAAGGTGTGGAATTATTGAGAAAACTGTATCGTTGGCTTTAAAAAGAAACTTTTTGAATTTTTCGGAAAAAAATGTTTGTTGTCGTTTTTGATCTCTCATGGGCATAATTAAAAAGTATTAATTTTTTAAGATCTCGCAGATTTGCTGCGAGCGAGAAATGAAAATTTTAATTTTGTTTTTGAAAAGACTTTAAGACGCAATAAGTAACAAAAAATTTTTTCTGTTTTTAATTACTTCTGATGGTTTTTGAACTCTGCCTCTTTAAAGGAGCTACCACGCTCAGACTAACTCTTTCTTTCTCCCTCTCACTCTCTCTGGCACACACATACACAAACAAGCACTCCCATACATACACCCACAAAAGCGTGCACACACACACACACACACACGCACAAACAAACAAACAAACAAATAAAACCCCGACAAAAAAAATCTTTTTTAAAAAATGTATTTGGCAACTGATCTTCACGCTTGGTTTGCATCGAACATTTATGTCTGGCTTGCTTTATCTGGAAATCTAGGCGTGGAATTCTTGACGTAATGGTTTTGTATAAAATTGAATTGAATTTTTTTTTAAAGTTTTTGTCATATTAGATGATGTTTCATGAGCATAATATCGTAGATGTGCTATCAGTCAAATTTATGCAACAAAACTTTTGGTTTTAAGCATATTTAAAACCGCTATATATAGCAAATTTTAAGTAATGTATCTCGTTTCTGACTGGTTTTGCACTCTGCCCCGATGTGTGTCTAACATGTAAGGGAACGTTAAAGGATGTCCCTAGAGATCATTTTTAGTAGTCTTGAAGGAAAATTTGTTATCATTGAGTTTTACGTTTCGGCTTTTTCACTCTGCGAAGTCACTTTAAAGCAAGAGAAAATTATAATCAATTTATGTGAACTGAAAAAGAAATGAATTTTTTTTCATCTTTCAAAAACAATTTGTTTATTATGAGGACTTTCAGAATCAATAAACTATTTAGTTTTTCAAATTACGGAAACGCCCACAGGTCTGGAAAAGAGCAATTCGAGCATTTCAAAATAACATAGTAAAAAAAGTGAAAAATAATTTTCGAATTTTCAAAATTTTGCTTTATACTAGAGAAAACGTTAATTTGAACAATCTTCTCTGACAGGTAAAGAATACAAACAAAAGAAGATATGAAAAACTTTCCATCTTTTTATTTCAATAATGAATTTGGTTGTGATGTTCATTTCATGAAACAGTTTTTCCTAATTCTCTGCGCTTTTTGAAAATACCGAAATGATTTGTTCTGTTGAAATAAGAAAGATTGCTTTGAAAAAGAACTCTAAAAGAATACATTTTTTGTTACTTCTAGTTTTAGTTTTTCGTAATTGATTCTTGCTATTTTTAGAGCTCTAAATTGCCTGAAGTTTTCTTTTTTCAAAACTAAATTGGTTCTGTATAGTGAAAGATTGGGTCTTACAATACTTTTTAATTGAAAAAAAAACAGTGAGACGGAAAAACAATTTTTATTCAAAATTTATTTAAAAAAATACAAACTAATTGATTTTTGTTTTGAAATTTATGGTCTATTATTTAAAATCGCTGTTTTTAGGCTTGAAACTATAAAAAATTACTTGTGTCCCCCACTGAGCGATCTTTTTTCTTTCCAATAATTTATAGAAATTAAACTAGATCCTGAGGGCTACAGAATAGTTTTTCTTATTGGCTCTACCTTGCGCAAACAAAAAGTGAAAAATGGTCTGAAGAAAAAAGCCAGCCTCGCGTATATATTCCACCCTTTTGAAATTTTGGAAAAATTAGATTTTCATAATTTGTTTTGATTCGGCTCGTTTTATTCCAATTTGACCGATGTTTTTCTTTCATAGCAATATTAATGTGGCAAATATGCAAATTCGAAGAACTTAATCAAACGGGAAAAAGTTTAAGACGCCTTTTAACCAAAATGCAGCAACGAACCAAATTTTGTTTATATGACAATTTTACTTGGTTCATAACAGTTGCACGTCAATAGAATTTTTGCTGGTTTGATGGAGAAAGATGTTCATAGTTTTTGCTGTTCTCTATCCTTACAAAATCCTAATGGATCAGATGGTTTAGGGGTCGATATCTTAAAATTTGTTGCTTATTTAAGTGTTTCATTCGATTGATCTTCAAGAATTTAGACACTGCGTCAGGAATGAGATACAGGAATTGAATACTTTGCCAGATGGGATTGAGGCTAATGCAATGGTCTATTTGAGATCTAATTTTTAAAGTTTAGCGTATGTTTATTTTTATTGTTTGCAGCTGCCGATCATTCAAGATTACATAATTTTGTTTTCAATTTTTTATTAATCTTTTCTCATAATGTAGTCTATACTTCATGTACAGAAGACATTCATTGAGAAGTTATGCTTCAACTTTTATTTGGAGCTTTGCTATTTTATGGAATGAGACAGTGATAAGTTGCGTAAAGTGACCTGCAATCAATCAATCATTCCAACCACTATTGTATCTTAAAGTGAATTTTTAATCAAATTTTACTGACTGCTACCACTATCATTGTACTGCATGGTATGTTAGAGTGAGTAGTGAAGCCATGCTTCCAATTATGGCTTGAGTTGGTTCGTTTTATGGGCTGGCTAATTGGTTTTGGTGTTTGAACTGCAGGCGGGCGAGGGATAAGCCTTTCAATTATTAACTTTCACCCCTCTCTATAATGACATGCAGATGTCCTTAATAGCAGGTAGTCCCGACATGGTAAAGTGACTCTTACTTTGAGAATCTATTCACCAGAGATTGTTCAATCCAGTCTTGTCTGGGCAGATGTGCTCTTAAATTATCTTGTCAAATTTGTCTGTTCACCAAATATGAAAATTAACAAATGGCTATTAAAACCTAAAGTACAATTTGCTTCAAAAAGTCTCACATAAACGATTCCCCCTAAATAATTTTTGCAGCTCGTTGAGCATGATCAAAAGATCTGAAATGTTTGTTTTTTCAACATAATGGCGTTAGAGTCATATAGTTTTAATTTCTTTTGACGAATTGGTCCAATCAACATATCTGCATAGTTTCAACTGACCCAGCTGTATCCTTTTTGGTCCTCAACGAAACATACTCTGCTTGAGTGGTGGACTTTATTAAAAGACCCAAAAAGTAGTTTAGACGAACAGTTTCCCAGCCAATTCACGTTTTTAGGGTTGGTTAAAATTTAAATCATCAATTCAAAAGTTTTATCGTTTTTCTACATTTCTTCGCAAACCTCAAGCATGACATTTTGAGTTCAAACGCACTTCACTGATGAGAATAATAAGTGGAGCAAATAGCCAATTTAAGTTGAGCATGTTCTTTCAAAACCGTTCTTGGGTCCAGATAATCTTTTCAGATGTCAACATTTCTTTTAAGTTTCTCAAATTTTGTAACCTGGTGGCAATTTTGTCAATGGCACAATTTGATTCTTTTGATGTTGTTTCTAGTCTTTCATATTTACAAGTTTTCTAAATAGGAATGAAAAATTGAATTTCAAGGGGGAAAACATGTTTTTTTTTGGGGGGGGGGGGGGGTTGGGGGCGGCATTGGGGTGGCAGATCGCGTTGAAATTTAGGAGAAAATAAACGGAGATTTTTTCAGTAAAATAAGTTTGATTATGGAGAGTTTTGATTGTCACGACTAATTCTTTACAGTTTCAAGCCAAAAAAACTAACGATTTTAACTATTAGAACAAAAATCTATTAGATAAAAAATGTTTTCTGTTTTTTCTCTAAGTTTTGTTTAAAAAATTTTTCGTCTGTTTTTGACTGACTAAAAACTATTGTAACCAACAATGTTTCTCTATATCGAACAGAGGTTTGGAAAAGAGAAGATTTCAGGCAAATTAGAGCTCTCAAAATAGCCAAAAAAATTAACTTAGAAAACGTCAAACTCGAATCAGAAAAATATGTTTTTTTCTAAATTCTCGAATTGTTTGTACAAGCAATTCTCCAAACTTCATAAAAACTAACCAGTAATTTCCAGACCACGTAGACGTAAAAAACGATTTTACGGAATGAACATCAAATCAACTAAATTCATCATTGCAAAGAAAAATGAAGATCCTTTCTTGTGTTTTTAATGTAACACTTATATTTTTCCAACCAACCCTCTCCATTATCATGCAATAAAGAAGATTTTGAGAGTTAGAGAGTTTATTGATCTCAAGGAAAACTTAATACATACGAATGTTCAAAAATTGTTTTTGAAAGTTAACCGAAAATCCTTTCTCACTTATGTATTTTGAAATTGGTCATCGAATTGAAATTTATCTGTTCCAGAATGTGGACTTTTCTGTCAATTGAAAAATTAAATGGTGGTTGTGATTAGCAAACTCCTAATTCAAAAAGCGAAGAGTGTTTGTGAAAGATGAAACAATTCGTTTTTCTGCATGCGTGTGCCTGTGGGGGTGTCTGTAAGTGCCTGTGTCTGTAATGTGTCTGTCATGTGTCTTTAGGGGTGAGAAAAAGAGAATTGGTCAGAGAGAGTAAGTTTCTTTAAATGTTGGACACAAGCAGGCGCAGAGTGCAAAAACTGTCAGAATTCTCTGTAAAAATTTAGTGAACTGTAAAAAAAAATTAGAAAAATTAATTAATAGTTTCTGTCAATCGGAATTTTAAACATTTTAAAATCTAAAATTGTGTTTACTAAATATAGCTGGTACCATATCTGCAAGATTTTGGCCCGAATAGGCCCATTAGCCTATGAATCATTAAAAAAGATAAAAATTTTTGGAAAAAATTAGGAAAAAGGTCATTTCAAGTATCTGCGTCGCTCTTACAATTACCCATACAATTCCCTACAGAATTCCTTGCCTAGTTTTCCGGATAAAAGAAACGGGATGTAAATGATCGATTCAAACCGTGAGTAATTATCAGTTTCCAAAAAAAAACAAAATTAATTTTTTCGGGCTTTTTCTGAGTTTGTGTTTGCATAGGTGTGTGAATGTGTTTGTAACGTGTGTATACAAAGGAGAGAACGAGAGTTAGTCTGAGAGACTTAGTTCTTTTGAATAAAAGACGCAAATAGAGGCAGAGTGCAGAAACTGTCAGAAATTATTAAAAACGAAAAATTAGACATTATCTAAAACAAATTGCGGCTTTAAATTTTTCTAGAACCAACATTTGTTTTACAATCTCGCTGGTAACATATCGTCAAGATTTTAGAAATATTTTCAATATGCTAATGAGACGTCAAAAATAAAAAAAATCTTTCAAAAAAGTTTCATTTCCAAGTTTAGTACTTAAAGTGCAATTACCAATACAATTGCCTCGACCAGTCTACCCATTTTTATTTACAAAAAAAGAAAGAAAGCCTAATTGATCTCGACGAACCTTGATTAATGATCAGTTGCCAAAAAGAAAAACTTATTAAAATGTTTATTTTTTGTGTTGGGGTTTGTATTTGTGTAATTTTCTTTGTTTTTTGTGTAATGTTTGTGTAATGTGTGTGCTGTGTGTGTATGTTTCAAATTGTACTACACATATCTTTCTAGAATGTGTTAAGGAGTTTTTGTTTTTGTCTGCCGAAAGAAGACGCCATATATTTTTTTGGTTTGAACAGTGCAAGTAATTTTCTCCGATGCCTATAAGTTGCTTTTGTATACTCTCAGCGGTTTCTCTGGCAGAAGTTAATGGGAACCATGAAAATATGTTTGCTCTAGATTTCTCTCCTTTCCGCGACCACCCGTCACCAGTGTTTTCATGAAATCTAGGGTGTAAGTTTGTTTTAAGTTATATAATTGTTGAGCTTCGAATTCATACTTGAAACAAATTTATACAAAATTGCTAATCAGTTGATCAGTTGGCTAGCCACTCAAGGCCAAGCAATTAATCTTGTTTATGGCGTCTGAGTGATGGATATATAGACCGTTCCAAATAATACTGGCACCTATCTTTTATTGGATGCGTCTATAAAAGGGGAAGAGTGGAACTAAAGTTTAATTGATAACTTAATATTTCAAAGAGACTGGCTCTTGTAATTAGGAGATTTTTAAGTAAATATGGGCGTTATTAAGAAACATCATAAATCTAACTTTGTCAAGTATAGTCTGATGATTGGTTTTCGACCATCCCCGCCTCATTTTAAAATCCTACAGTGAAGGATCTCTCGGATGATTACTCTGGTCTTCGTACTGAAATACCTGACGCCACTGTTGACTCAGTTTTGAAGACAATCGTGAATCCACTGCGCAATTTTATCAAGCAATGCAATTATTTGCAATTAATATAATTAGAGACTTGTATCACATATGATATCGAGCTATAAATAAGAGTAGAACATATTGGATCACAGAAAAGAACTTAGAAAATATCTTAGAGCTTAGAAACATTACTTATGTTAATAAACTCAGAAAGAAAAAAACTTACCAGATCTATAACGACCACTGGAGCTTACAATTTGGAAAATAAATGTGAATCAGTTTTGAACTGTCTGTTTGCCAAATATTCATATTTATCTACTAATATTGAATGGTAAATACAACTTTGTGAACGATCACAAGTGAACTAGTTTTTTGCACGTATTTATGAAATGAGGCCCACTCATACGCCCCAAAATCGCCTAATTTTTGATTCATTCACCTTTTAACCTGTAAAGGTTATAGTTATTTTTCAGACTATAAATAGGACTGATTTTTGTTAAAATCTTCACTTTTTTCTTCTCTTTTGAATCTCTAAAATTAATTTGTCTTATTCACTCTAATACATAATGCGCTTAAACAGCTTCAACCTCTAACGTGCCAAAACTGGCTCTATCTCATCGGGGGTTTTTTTTGCTACCGTGTCCCTAATCCTGCTAACAGGTTATAGGCCCAGACACCAGAGTTTTGGTTGAGATTGTAGTGTCAGTGTTGGCAGTTTTTGCTCTTCTAGATTGATGAGAGTTTTAAAGTCTAAAATATGAGATTTTTCTTGTATGTAAAAGCTAAATCAGAATTTGTGATAGAAAAATGGAAGTTTAAACTTTATAATGGAACCATCAAACAATAGTCTGAAGTGGATGACATTTATTGGGTTGGCAGAGGACTGCCCAACCTGGAGCACTCGTTTCTCTGCCTTTGCACAAACCAAGGGCCGCCTCAAAACGCTCACTGACACAGTTGAGCTATCTCACAGGCCAGCATTGTTGAGGGAAGATTCCAATGTTGCGCAAAGGCGAGAATACGAGGCACAGACTCAAGCTAGAGCTACAGCTGAACAAGAAGATGAGAGCTGCAAAAATCAGATCTGGTGCCACCTAGCGATGACACTAGACGACAGCAGCCTCACGCTCATTCTGCATGATTGTGTGAACAGCAAGGGTCTTCGAGATGGCCAGAAAGCATGGCAACTTCTCTAGCAACGGTTCCGAAGCGACGAGACAACCACAGTCATAAGTCTGATGAGGCAGTTGGTCAAACTACAGCTTCTAGAGGATGAAGCCATCCACCAGTACTGCATCAGAGCGCCAGAACTGGTCACCCATTTGCATCATGCTGGTAAGGAGTTTTCTGAGACGCTGTTTTTTGCAATGGTATTGAACGGTCTTCCACAACGATACGAGCATTTTGTGGTGCAGAAGAGCTTCAATCCTGCGGAGATATTTGTGGAAATGAGAAAGCGTCTCATCGTCTTTGAGGAGAGCCGCAGATAAAGAGATGATGTGGAGGAGGATCAGCACTTTGCCATGTCAGCAATGAATGCTTCCCATCAAATTGGTATACACTCGTCATTCAAGTCACATTCTAGGATGATTTTTTCTGAGCCTAGTAGTTCCAGAAGTTCTAGATTGTTTTTGTATGTAATAAACCTGGACATTTAGCAGCTAGTTGTTACAAAAATGAGAGCGCTGTATGTATGTAGAATATGCAAGGCTAAAGGCCATCTACCAAGTGCATGTAAACATCAACAAGAAAGTCCTTATAAAGGCTTAGCGTCTAGTTTAAGCGCTAAAAGCTCATTTGAAGTTTCAAAAATTGATTTAGTAGTAGATTCAGGCAGCACTGATGATAGATAAAACTTGGTTGAAAACTATCAAAAACTACAGACCACAGTTAACAATCCAGACGGAGGGAAAACCAAAGTTAGAGGGATAGGAGATGTAGATGTTGAAGCACAAGACACTAAAGGTGTCTACATAAATTGACTTTTGAAAAATTTCTGCATGTACCAGAGTATAAAACAAATTTAGTTTCAGTTTCAAGCTTAGTTCAAAAGCAACACGAATTATTCCACACTAAAACTAGGTCAGTGCTAAAACTCAGAAGCAAAAAAAGCTTCAGAGTGATGAGAAGAGGCAAATTGTTATTCTTACCATACAGAAAAGAAAACAAGCACCACTTTTCAAACGTAAGTGGGGACCCGTATCAAGCAAAATTTTGGCACAAAAAATTAGAAATTTGAACTTAAGAGATGAGGCAAACACAACAGGTGAAATTTCCTAAGCTTTAGATTTTTGTAAAACTTGTGTTTTGGGAAAATTTTCGAAAAAGCTTGTTCCAAAGGTGAGTGATAACAAAGACCCTAAAAAGTTAGAAAGAGTTCACTGTGAAGTTATTGGACCAGTGAGTCCATCAAGTACAGGTGGCAACAGATATGCAATCAGAATCATAGATGAATTCATTGGCTACGCAGTAGTAAAATTTATGAAATTTAAAACGTAAGCATTGCAAACTTTCAAAAAGTATGTTGCACAATATGGCCGACCAAAAATTTTGCGAACTCATAATGGGACAGAATACAAAAACAAAGCCTTTAAAAAATTTTGCATCAGCAAAAAAATAGCTCGTGAATTCACAGTTCCTGAAACACTCGAGCAAAATGGCGTTGCAGAACGTTTCAATAGAACAGTGGTAGAGGCTGCAAGATACCTTCCAATAGGTTCAAAATTGCCAAAGAACTATTGGGTTTGAGCTGTAGATACAGCCAGTTATGCTAGAAATTTAGTTGTCAAAGACAAAAATATAAAGTCAGCCTTCAAAAAATTTTTGGGTAGAAAGCCGAGAAGCGACCATCTGAAAACATTTAGTTGTGTAGCCTATTCAAAAAATCGTGATGCCGGTAAAGAGTCAAAGTTTGATCCAAAAGCAACAAAAGGCCTGTTCAGTGTTTACTCTGATAACACAACAGCCTATTTGTTGCAAAACATAGATACTGGGCATATTTTCACTTCTAGATACGTTAGGTTCAAAAGAAAACAATCTACCAGGTTTTCATAATAAAACCGAATCTATAGAAGACAGCTTATACGAAGTAAGAGAACAACTTCAGGACTAAAGCAACTCAAGTGAGTTAAGTTCAGAGGTTGAGACAACTGAAACATAGAGTGTTCAGGAAAGTGAAAACAATACAGAAACTGAAGTTGAACAAGAAACTAAACCAGAAAAACCAAGTCCTAGCGTCAAACCAAAATCAAAAATTCAAAAATTGACGTACAGTTTACTCTAAAAGTCGCAGTAAAAAACATACAAAGAAAGCCTTCAAAATTCCAGTACCTGTCAAACATTTGCAACAGAAAAAAGTAAAACCACCCTCAAGACTGCAAATGATAGGTAAACTAGGTCAAATAGCGATTCCTTCAGGAGTCCAAAAGACCATACAACTTTGGTTATAGTACGATGAAATAAAAAGACTGAGTTAGGAAGCAGAACAAGATAGAGAACTTAAGCGAAGTGATAGCGCTAGAGTACTCCCATAACGCTTTGGTAAAATCTCCTCTCATGCTGTTCTAAGCACAATAACAAAACATTTCATCGAGCCTGAATTTTCGAAAACGCTATTAATTAGGAAGAAAAGGACAAATGGCTTGAAGCAATGAAAACGGAGATATAAACATTCAATGAAAAATGAACTTGGGATTTGGTTCCAAAAGAAAAATGACTAAAAATTATGTTCGATGGGTATACAAAATCAAAAAAGTCTCAAAATTGAGGGAATTGAATATTAGGTTACCTTTGCTCCCACAAGCAAACCTGGAACTTTTAGAATTCTACTAGTTTTATCAGCTATCGAAAACTTCTTTTTAAAACAAATGGATTTAAAAGCAGCTCATTTGCATCCTAAAACAGACGAAGAGGTCTATCTAGAGCAACCAAAAGGTTTTGAAAAGATGGACAGTAATTGAAACACGCTAGTTTGTAAGCTTATAAAATCAATATATGGACTGAAGCAAGCAGCCGAAAATTGGTATCAGCAGCCTTCAACTTTTCTAATTCAGCAAGATTTTGAGAGAAGTAAACACGATTACTGTTTTTTTCAAAAAAAAAAACAAAGAAGATGAAGAACTGCTCGTTCTAACCTGGGTTGATGAAATAGTCATAGCAGGAAATAGTCAAACAGAGATCAACAAATTGAAAAGTTCACTAGAATCAAAGTTTAAAATGAACGACAGAGGAGATCTTGAATGGTTTCTTGGAACGCGAACTCTGAAAACAGAAAAAGGAAATTCTTTAGATCACGAAAAGTACACTCAAACCTTCTTAGAACAATTCCTTAAGCAAGACTGCAAACCAAGCAAAACACCAGCAAAAAACCTAAAACTTGAATTAGCTCAAGATGATTCGGTAAGAGTTGATTCACAAGAGTTTAGAAGTCTAATAGGTTCGTTACTTGACCTAGCTAAGCAAACTGGACCAGATATCATGTGGATCACAAATGTCTTATCACGCTTCATGAGTTACCCAGCTGTTGAGGATTTCAAAGCTGGTAAGCGCGTGTTGAGATATTTTCAATATACTAAATCTCTTTTACTCTTTTTCCCATCAACACTAGTTGGCGAAACAGATGCAGACTGGATTGGTGAGTTCAATGATAGGCAATTGACCACAGGATGATATTTCAAGCTGCTAGACAGTGGGGGATCTGTCGTTTGGCAAGTCCAGAAGCAATCAACTGTGTCACTCTCATCCTGTAAGGCAGAATACCAGGGTTTAGCTGCCACGGTTCAAGAAGCCATCTTCTTGCGTGGTCTTCTCAAAGAACTGGGGTACGAACAGTGTGTGCCACAACCATAGGAGAGGACAACCAGAGTTGCATAAAGCTTGCAACTAAACCGGTGATTCATAAACGATCAAAACACAACGACACAAAATATCATTTCATCCGAGAACGAGTTGATGACAACTCAATCAAATTCATCTTCACGCCAACAGACGAAATGGCAGCAGATGTTCTGACAAAATCTTTGTCGCTGCAGAAAGTAGAATAACATTGAGAACAACTATTGGGCGAGTCCATATTCTAACCTAGCGGCAACAATCTGAGTGGGGTATTGGATCACAGAAATGAACTTAGAAAATATTGTAGAGCTTAAGAGCTCAACTTGTGATATATGTTAATGCGCTCCAAAATACGCCCCAAAGTCGCCTGATTTTTGATTCATTCACCTTTTAACAAATGTAAACTGTAAATGTTATAGTCATTTTTCAGACTATAAATACGACTGATTTTTGTTTAAATCTTCACTTTTTTCTCATCTTTGGTATCTCTAAAATTAATTTATCTTATTCTCTCTAATACATTTTGAGCTTAAACAGCTTCAATCTCTAATTTGCCAAAACTCGTCCTGCCTCATCGGGGTTGTTGCGCTACCGTGTCCTTAATCCTGCTAACAGAACAAGAACGATAATGCGCTTGTCGATTTGCGCCATTGATTGTAAAAAACAACACCCGAGATAAAGTACAAAGTCATCTGAGCTGCAGCTGTCCAATGACAGAGCGAACATTCAAAGTTCATTGCTTCTGTATTGTTTCTTACTCATCCTGACTTGTAGAATGAATATTCACTGGCCTTGCAGTGCAGATTTTGTCATTCAAACTTTTACTCGAACTCAACCAATCTACAGTGTCACAAAGTGTCACGTCTGCGCAGAGTAAAAGAAACACTTGGGAAGAGATAATCCCCAGTAATGACCGGGTGTATTTTCAGTTTTTTTTGTTGTATTGGGTAATTAGTCCAGCTGTGTTATCAATTGCTCAAACAAACGTTTTTGTTTTTTGTTTTCTTTAAAATAATGGACAAACTCTCAAATATAATGGACAAGGTAGTACCAGGTGTAATTTAAAATCTCTTCATTTTGAGGACTGAGCAATTCTAGCCTAAAAACGAATATAAGAGGGTGTTGTGGGACAAAAAATCTGATATGAAACACGATATTGAAGTAGATGCATTTGTTCCCACTCGAGGAGTAGAGGGACAAACCAGCGGTGTTTACCAGACAGGTTTTTGTGGCAGAATCATATCTGTCCTGGATATATGTCACCGGAAAAAAAGTGGCGTTTGTTCATCAGGGGGCTATGTTTTTTTGAATTAAACTCACCCAATGAGAGTGGAGTTGCGAAGTCGCTAAAAATAAAAAATGGAAACAAAAACTAAGATGAGTTTTTGGAAGTTTGATTGAACCGATTGAAGATAATTTGCAAATCTAAAAAACGTCAAATATATAATGATTCACATTAGACATTATTTCAGTATTTACAACACTGGAGTTTGACGTGTCTCAATTGGTGATAAAGAGTAAGTATTTGGAGGCAGACTACACAGGCAGTCAGTACTGGGAGAACAGTGAGTGGACCATCAAGAGTGCCCTCACATCCACTATATCTGTGGACTGTGCCCAGTGCAAGACTGGAAACCACTCTGCCATAGTGTTCTACCTCCACCTCGTCAGGTTACTTTTTTGAGAGCTGCGATCAAAGCTTAATTTTCTCATCACATTTGTCAATTTTAATGAATAATGCTTTAAATCGAATTTCAAAGCCTCACATTAGGCATATTTAAACTTACGTCAAACAAGTTTCAGTACTTCTGATTTCAAGCGGTGCGATAGAGAAGTTTCCCGTATTTTCTGTTCCCCATTTTTATGCAAATTTCACCCTACGTTTAAGCAGTTGCTTCTATTCCCATTTTTAATTTCCAAATTTTTAATTTAATTTTCTTAAATGTCATTTTAAGCAAATGCCTAATATCTAATGCCTAATACCCTCTCGTGCAATCAATTGAAACCACGCGAAACAGCAAAACTTTCATATAGCAAAACATTTAACGAAATGTTGCTATCCTCCATGTTTATTTCCGGGTTGTGTTCCTTAGTTTATTTTAAGCCTATTAATATCTTATGCGGAGAGATACAACAGTTAGATAAATTAGAAGTTTTGATTGAATAAATCATTATATTGACACTATTTTGTACAATTTCTTGAGAGAAAAATCAGAAGTAAAATAATCAAGGTTCGTCAATCATCTTATGCATAAACTAAACACGTATGCTATGAAAACCAAAAAGTTTCACGCCTTCAAAATTTGTCTTAAAACACTACTCTTAAAACAATCTATCAGCGTAGATGAGAGGCTTAAAACAAAAAAGCAATTGACCTTCGTTTATTACAAGAGCTATTAAAAAGAGCGTATTTTAATTGAGAATTGAGAGAAAAATGTACTATTGTAGTTTTACCTCAGACGCAATTTTAGTTTCTCTCATTGAACCACTGGAAGCTTAGTTAAGCTCGGTTGGCATCAGATCTTATTAAAATGAACTGAATTAATATCTTACAAGTTTGGAATTCTCATGCTGACTTATTTGAAAAATGTTGCTACTTATAGCTGAAAATTTGTTCTGGTTGTATCTAATGCATTGAAGTGTGAGCCCATTTTCCACTTTAGAATTGATTTTGGAAACCGAAATTGAAGATCTTTTTAATTAACATCTTTGTATCTTCTTCTCTTATTTACACTTTCGTGTGGTTTCACTCAAAATTTAATTTAAGTTCAGAAGATATATGATAGAAACGGCTGTTTGAACTTCCACTATTTTGTGCTCAATTTTGTTCTTTACTATGTAAGTTTGTTCGTCATATAGGTAGGACCAGATTATTCCTTCTCTTGTTGCTTCAGTCTGCTGAGTTACTCCAGTAATTCTTGCAGTCGTGACCTTCTTTTCTATGCAATTTTTTTAGTGAGAGATATGACGTTTTAGCCCTCGATTTTGAGTGTTTCGTAATATATTTATTGTTTTCACCATTTTAAGTATCAAAACTGGTTCCAGTTTGTTATTCAATGCCAAATGAGAATTGCGTAGGAATTTGTTTTGTTCCTTATTTCTCATCATCGTACAATGTAGTGGTTTATGATAAAAAATATTATCATTTCAAGTTCCGTAATGAATTCATCTCCAACAAAAGGAGATTACATTAGGAAAAAGGTCACCTGTTGTGTTTAGACGGATAATTAGGCAGCAGTTTTTGTTTTTTTTATTTGTAGTAAATTTTTAACAAGAGGTCAAAAGAACCTTTACTTCTCTTCCTTATGCTGTCCGAAACTGATTGCAGTTTTTTATTAGAATTTTTAGGTTTTGAGAACAACTTTTTTTTTAAATTTGTGACAATCAAAAGTGATTAATTGAAATTGAAATTCGGATTAAAAAGTTTTACTCGCTGTGAGAGAAAAACAGACTGATATAAAGAAACTACGTCTACAAGCCGTAAAATAACTAATATGATTTACAGGATGTTTTATACATAATTTGCGTCAAAGTCAGTTGTATCATTTATATGTAAAAAGTTATAATTAGCGAAAACTGGAATCATTACATGTTTTTGTCTTCTCTCTACGCCAACTTTTTTCATTGCATTTTATTATTTCTATCGGTATAATTGAAATAAATTGAAATATTTAAAAAGAGCTTGAGATAGTTCTATTTTGAATGAAGTAATTAATTTTTTGTTTTGTTTACAAGGATTTAGTAATTCTTTTCAAAAGTTAATCAATTTTGAAATTGTTCTTTTATAATTATTTGTCACAAACTAAGCTCTGTCTTAAACAGCTGAAATGCATCGCAGTCATGTGATAAAAAATTTGTTGTCCAAAAGACTTTTGGCACAGCGTTCTTTACATGTTTGGATCTCTATTATTTGGTCTTAATTTAAAGTAAGCGATAATTGGGACCATTGTCAATATTTTTTTAGAAAAGAGGGAACCGTCTCAGCTTTTTTAAATTGGATTTTTGAATTAGGAGTTGCTGAATAGTCATAATTTTCAGAATGTTTTTTATCAGCTTGTGCACTTATTTATTGCTGATATGTTAGGTGTTAGTTGATATTTATCACCATTTGACGCTATAGTAAACACGCAGAATATCACAAAAACAAAATTCCATTAGCGTTTGCTATTAAAACTAAAAATTTTGACGCCTTTGAAATTTTTCTTAAAAATTTACTCATAAAAAATGTATCTACCAGCTTTGATACGATGTTTAAAGCAAAAAAGAAATTGAATTTCTTCCTTACTGTCATTCTTACTTTTTTTGTAAATTTAAATTACTTGTAAATCTAAAGGCTACCAAGTGAAATTAAAAACAAACAAGACAAAAAAGTTTCCCCAAGCAACTTAGAACGTTCTTCTGCTCAGCTTACAAAATGAACCCTTTTTGCGGAAGGTTACTTGTTCAACATGGCGTGACTTTAAATTTGGAAAATGAATTAGAACTACTGTTTACTGGTTGGCTTGACATTATAAACTTAATTAATTTTTATTTTGAGATATGCGACATAATTTAAATTAACTCCAGTTTTCTGTTGTAATATGTGAATAATAAATCCATTTAAATAATTACACTGCCAGACTAACATCAATTGTATACTCGTTGATATGGCTCGGAATTCAGTGTTTTTTTAATTGCTATATAAGTAACACCAGATTATACTTGTGTTCAATTTTTTGTTCCAGTAATTTTTTACGTTGTGGGTTTCTTTTCTGTGCAATTATTTTAATATTATTTTAATTTAGATTTGAGTTTTTTCATTGATTTTTTTTGCCCTCGTGCCCTCGACTCTTTGAATTTTCCTTGATCTGAGTTGTTTTCGTTCATCAGCAGCTTAAATCAATTGGCGTCAGTTTATCATTAAATGTCAATTGAGAAGTGCTGGGGAATTTATTTAATTCCTCAACTATGATCGCTGGACAATGTAGGGGGTTATAATGGAAAATAGTATCATTTCATACCCTTTAATGATTTTATCTTCTCTTCAGCGGAAGGAGGTGGCAATAGAGTAACGACACCCTTTTGTGTTTAGAGAGCTATTTAGTTCAAAGTTTATCATTTCTTTTTGATTGATTTGTCGTAAACTTTATACAAAGGGTCCAAAGAACCTTTAATTCTCTTCTTTATTCTATTCCGAAGCGCGGAAAAGTGATTGCATTAGCTTCCATGAAAGTTTAGGTTTTGGAAAATTATGAGGCTCATAATAGCTGAACTAACTCTTCCTTATAATTTGTGACAACGAATACTGATCAATTCAAATTAGAATTGGGATAAAAAAGTTTCACCTGATGAGAAAAGAAAGGGGTTTAGTTGAAGAAGGTACGACTAAAAGCATTAAAAATCACTGAGATGACCTATATGCTTTTGCTAAACTCTGTCCCTCCAAGTCAGCGGTAACGTTTATATGTAAACAGTTGTATAAATCGAACGCTGAAATCATGGCATTTTTTATCTTTCTTTCTTGAACAAGTTTTTTTTGCTGATCGTTGATAAACTCGGTCAGTCTGACTGAGCAAACCTGCTCTTCTGAAATACAAGCTCCAATATCCCTCTATTTGAACTGAAGCAAACAAGTTTTTGTTTTTATTTCGACAGTTTTAGTAATGTTTTTCAAAAGTTTAATTCGTTCTGAAATTGTTCCTTATTTTTTCTCTCTCTATCTCTCAAATAGCCTGGCATTCACTAGAGTCATGTCACATGACAAAAAATATGTTTTTGGAAAGAATATACAAGTGTACCAAATGTACGTTTTGTTAGGCGGGTAAAAGTGAATATGTTAGACTTTCGTTATGCTATTTTATTTACGAAATTGCTTGAAAATTTCTCGCAAAAATTACGTTTTAGACAATGCATTTAACACTGCCCAATCAGAGAGCAGGATTTATTTGGCTTTGTTTCTGATTTTCTCATTCTGCTAGACGTCCATTGTGCTAGATCGGAGCCCTCCTGTGAAAATTCCCATTTGTTATTAAATTAAACAATTAAATATGATAGCAAAATCAAGCATCAGTTGATCGGCATACTTCCATGAGAACAAAAACAACTTGCTTTTGGGGTGAAAACGAAAAAAAATGGATTTATTGTTATTTTTTGTTTAGGAAGCCCCTGTATTACACAGTGTATTTGATCATCCCCCTTGTGATCACATCTCTGCTGACAGTATGCACCTTCTACCTGCCCAGTGCTTGTTGCGAGAGGATCACTCTGGCCATGACCATCCTTCTCTCCACTGCCATGCTACTACTCATGGTGTCCACCATGATTCCTAAGGTCACTTCTCAATGTCATTCACGAACAATGTCGTTTCAGTGCTTTATTTTTTCAGAACTTGAATTTCTCTGCAATGCAGCGAATTAATCGACAAATCGATTGGGGAATTAAAGTTTGCTATATCAGAAAAAAGTTTGAGAGATCTAGAGATCTCTTAGTAAAATCTGACATTTTGCCTGCAGAACTTTTAATAAGCCAGATGAGTGTTTCAAAACTTAGGAATGGTATTTCATTATTGAAATCAGACGGCACTGAGAGTTTTTTTTCTAAGTGGTAATGTCTTAGTAAGAAAAAACAATAGAACTGAACGGCTAATTCTCCTAAGGTCGAGCAGTCGATCAGTACAAAAAAGAAGCATCCAAAAATGGAATAAATTTCCGCGTGAAGTCCGGATTATCAGACCACGCTCACAGTTTAAACGCATGTTAAAACAGCATCTGCTCCAACAATTCAAACCTGTACCGTTGGAAAGGAACGTTGGTGGCTTCAAAAGTTATTTTTACCTTAAAAAAACGGAACCACTGATTTTGAATTTTAACATTGGACTAATTTTGTATACAACATTTTAAACTTGTAATAGTTAACCCCTGGGTTATATTTTCAATTTACTTGTTTTGAAAAAATAAACATAGTCGACCGCGAATTGTTACCTTAAAAAATACTCCAGCAATTTCAATCATAATCAAGCATGATCCTACGAGAAATTTACAATTCCTAATTTGTCTGTCCTGAATCCTATTAGATGACAAGTTGTTTGAACGTTGTTTACGTCGCAATAGTTTTAATTGCGGACTTTTTTGCGAGGAAAAAGCAAAACACCGCAATAGTTTGAACAATCGTGTTTTTGCAGTGAAAAAGTGAAAGGGCACAATAGTCGGAATTACGGTCCTTTGAATTATAAACTTCTGCGAAGAGAAAAAAACATCGCGATAATTCAAATATTGGCCCTTTTGGGAGGAAGGAAAAACTTTGCGATAGTTTGCTTTTGGTACTTTCTGCGAGAAAAAAGAAAAGCGTTGCAGCAGTTTGAGTTATGGTACTTTCGCAAGGAACAAAAAAAAACACTGAAACAGTGCCGTCTTCTTTTGGGGAGAAAAAAAAAGTTGCAAAAGTTTGAAAGATGGTCTTTCTGCGAGGAACAATAGAAAACTTTGCAATAGTTTGTAATGTGGACGCTTGCGAGAATAAATTAAGCTATCACAATAGTTCAAATTATGTTCATTTTGTGAGCAAGAAGAACATCATCGAAACACTTTGAATTATGGTCGGTTCGCAAGGAACAAAGCAAAACGCTGCAATATTGCGGTCCTTTTGGCGAGGAAAAAGAAATATGTCGCACTAGTTTGAATTATGGTCTCTTTGCGAGGAACAAATGAAAACGTTGCAATAGTTTTAATTTTGCACGTTTTGCGAGGTTTAAGGAAAAACTGTGCAATAATTTGGTTTATGGACTTTCCGCGAGGAAAAAAACGTTACAGAAGTATCAACTATTGTGCTTTTGCTGGGATGAAAAAGAACGTCACAACGGTTTGATTTGTTGCAATTTTTCGAGGTTGAAAAAACGTTGTTATAGTTTGATTTTTTTGCAGGAAACAAGAAAAGAATTTGCATCAGTTTGAATTATGGACTTTTTGCGAATTTAAAGAAAATCATTGCAATGTTTCTTATTTTGTTCCTTTTGAGAGGAAGAAGAACACCGTCGCAGCAGTCTGCAGTCTGAATTGTGATTTTTTTTGAGGAACAAAAAAATTGTAATACTTGGAATTGTGACTTGCAGAGAGAAAAAAAAACATCACAATAAATCAAATTATGATTGTTTTGCAAAAAAGAAAAACCTCGAAGCAGTTTGAAATATGGTCTTTTGTATGGAACAAGAAAAACTTTTCAGTAGTTTGAATTGTGGTAATTTTGCGAGGAACAAGAAAAAATTTTGCAATAGTATTAATTATGAACCTTTTTCAACCTTTTGCTGAGAGAAAGAAAAACATCACAACTGTTCAAGTTATGGTTCTTTTGCGAGGAAGAAGAGCGACGTTGCAACAGTCTGAATTGTAATATGTTTCCGAGGAACAAGATACACGTTGCTTTTGTTTGAAATTTTTTATTTGAGATGGACAAGAAAAAGAATTGCACTACAATGAATTTTTAATTTTGCAAAAAAACATCGCAATATTTCAAATTATGTTTGTTTTGCGAGGAAGAAGAAAACCCTCGGAATAGACAAAATAGAGCAATAGTCTTAGAGATAATTTTGAATTAGTTTTAATCATGGACCTATTGGAAGAAAAAGGTCCCAGTAGATTGAATTACCTCATTTTGCAAAAAGAAGAAAAACGTGGCAGTAATTTAAATTGCTTTTGAGAGGAAAAAGAAAACATCAATAGTTTTAATTATGGAGCTTTTGCGAGGAGAACCAAAATTGTGATTTTTCCTGAAGATGATGAAAAGATCATCGCAGTAATTCCAATTATGGTCCGTTTACGAGGAAGAACAACAACGTCGCAACAGTTTTATTTATGGTCTTGTTGCAAGGAGCAAGAAAAAACGTCACCAGGGTTTTATTTTTGGTCCCATCTGCGAGAAAAAAAACGTTGCAATAATTTTAAGTAATGGTGTTTTTGGAAGGAATAAGAAAAAACGTTGAACTAGTGTTGTCTTTTTGAATTTTGTCTCCTTAAATTGCCGCAGTAGTTTAATTATGATTCTTTTGCGAGCATTACAAAAAAAAGCTTGCTATAGTTTGAATTATGGACTGGAATAGTTTTTAAGCAACAAGAACAGCGTCGCGACAGTTGACATTATGGCCCTTCTGCGATGAACAAGAGAAAAGCTTTTGAATTAGTTCTGCTAGAAAATATAAGAAAAGCGTTGCAGTAGTATGAGTTAAAAAACGTTGGTAAAGCAACAAGAGAAAACGTTGAAGTAGTGTTTTCTTGGCTTGGAAAAAGACCCGTCGCATTAGTTTAATTATGATCCTTTTGTGAGTTCTTAAGAAGAAACATTGCAATAGTTTGTATTATGGAAATTTATGTGAAAACAAGAAACATTGGAAAAATTGTATTCTGGTCATTTTGCGAGGAACAAAAGCAACGGTGGAACGGTTTGAATTATGGTCCTTTTGCGATGAACAAGAAAAAATGAGCAAAAATCTGAATTACGGTACTTTTGCGAGGAACAGGGAAAAAAACGTTTCGTTAGTTTTAACTATAGTGTTTTGCGAAGAGAATTAAATTTATCGCAGTAGTTCAGATTATAGTCTTTTCGTGAGGATGAAAAACAAATGTTAGTTTGAATTATGGTACTTTTGCGATGAACAAGAAAAAATGAGCAAAAATCTGAATTACGGTACTTTTGCGAGGAACAGGAAAAAAACGTTTCGTTAGTTTTAACTATAGTGTTTTGCGAAGAGAATTAAATTTATCGCAGTAGTTCAGATTATAGTCTTTTCGTGAGGATGAAAAACAAATGTTAGTTTGATTTATGGTGTTTTTGCGAGGGACAAAAAATTGCAATACGTTGAACTATGAACTTCTGCGAAGACAAAAAAAACATCGCGATAATTCAAATATTGGTCCTTTTGCTAGGAAGAACGTCGCTATAGTTTGGATTCTGGTCCTTTTTGAGAGAAAAATGAAAATAGTTGCAGTAGTTTGAGTTATGGTTTTTTCGCAAGGAGCTGGAGAAAACGTCGTAATAGTGCGGTCTTTTTAGCCTGGAAAAAGTAAAATGTCGCAGTAGTTTCAATGGTGGTCTTTTTGCGAGTAACACAGAAAAAACGCTGCAATGGTTTGAATTTTGGTCTTTTTGCGAGGGTTAAGAAAAAAAACCTTGAAATAGTTTGAATTATGGACTTTTTGCAAGGCAAAAAAACGTCACGATAGTTTGAATCATTGCTTTTTGCTAGGAAGAAGAGCAATGTCTCAACAGTTTTGATTATGGTCCTTTTGCGTGGAACGAGGAAAAACATTGTTATAGTTTGTATTAAGCTACTTTTGAAAGGCAAAAGAAAAAGATTGCAGTAGTTTGAGTTATGGTACTTATGCAAGGAGCAAGAAAAAACGCTGCAATAGTTTGAATTATTTTTCTGCGAGGAAAATAGAGAAAACTCGCAATAGTTTGAGTAATGGTCCGTTTGCAAAAAAAAGAAAAGCCTCACAATGGTTTGAATTATGGACCTTTTGCTTCTTTTCCTGCAGCTGAAAGATGCAAGAAGTTAAAATGAACAACATGTGTGTTGATTGATTGTTTTAGAGTGCGTACCACGTGCCCCTTCTGAACAGATATCTGGTCTTCATCTTCAGCATAGTAGTCGCTTCCCTCCTCTGCAATGCCTTCATCTTACACGTACACTTCCAGACACAGGCCCCCATCCAGCTCCCACTCCCACTCAAAAACTTCCTCCTCTTCACACTGCCTCTCTGGATATTCATGGAACCTTTTCAGTTAGAACACTTTGTTGTTATTTTGTTTTATTGCTCTTCAACTGGAAAAAGATTATAAGTTTCATCAGTCTCACTTACTATACAGCTGTTTTCGGCGAGTACTTGGCACTGTTTTCCGCAGTAAATTGTAGCATACTAATTAGGCAGAAATGAAAAAAAATAATAAATTGCATAGACGTTCCTCAGATTTTTAACATAAAAAAATTTGGGATCTCAAAGATATATGAATAATTTTTAAAAAAGAATTTTTCAAAAGCAATTGTTAGAACAACTGAACTTGTTTATGCGAAGTTTATTGATCTAAAATTGTTATATAAATCCAAAAGTGCTGCTTGCAAAGCTTTTATAGGATGAGTTTTATGTGGCAAAAAATTTTGGGAAAAATAAATTAACCTAAATTCAAATTTGAACTTAGTTCCGACATGTAGTGCTTTATTGCTGCGAAAGAGTCCGCAATACGCCTCCATTTGCTCTCCATCAGGCAGAACTAATTAAATGGATGTTGCCTCATTGTTACTTCATTAAGTCGAATTACTAAAGTTGATTACGTTCAGTACCTTTTTGTGTTATTACTAAGCTTCGAAGCTGGAGAAGCACTAAAAACGTTTTTTTTTAAAAAAAATCTCCAATTGTTCGTTGATTTGGAGCAGTTGAAACTGTTCTTGAAGGTGCCTCCCGGAAACAAATTTCAAGAGGTGCGTTAAAGATCAGTGCTGATCACGTGGTGTTTCATGTCTTGAGACTTGGCGAGTCTTCTTTGCCAAAACTTGATTGGAAACTTGCCAGTCCTGAAGGTTGACATGATCAGATCTGTAATACAGTACTGATGCAAGACTTGCAATTTCTCTGAACTGGCGCTGATTAAATCCCGATAGCCGCGACTTGGCCAGCTTAATTTTCTGACACATAATTTTTTCAGTCAAAATGAATTTACGTTAATTGTAGCCCAATTGTTTTCTCTATGGGAAATTTTTCTTATCTGTTAGCATTCGTGTTCTGTTCTATAGCAGTTTTTGTTTTTTGTTTGATATGTCAGCTATACAAGTTGTTTTTCATATCAAGACTCCATTAATGATAGGTTCCATTTATGTTCAGATCAGGCCCGATGAACATATGTCTAATTTTCAGAGAATAGCTCATGATTTTTTATGGCTTCAACTCTGCCTGCATTTTTCGAGTGGACCTCTCTAATTCTTTTAGTTGATACCTAACATTTGTTATGACTTTCATTTTTTTAGAATAATTTTTGAACATTGCCTCATTTTAATCTTATTTGTAAAAAACGTAGCTGGGTCTCATGAATGACACCTCCCATTGTCTTTGTAAGGAAACATGAACAGAGAGATCTGATTAACAATTTTATGGTTTAACTAATGGTTCTATGACCTTCATACTACAAGAATACCAAGAAATTGTGTGATTATTGAATTTTTTTCCTTTTTGTGGTTCTTTATTGATGTCATGTCACTTTATCTTTTTAATGACAGCTCCCTTGGGGGGGGGGGGGGGGAATTATACAAATTTCTCAGTGATTAGCTTAATGTTTTTTGTGAATTTGACTCATTTATTTTGCACTTGCTTTCTGGTTGTTGTTGCATTTGACTGATGCTCCTCTTGTAGGCGTCAGCTCTGAACTTGTCCTTTCTGTTCTTTTTGCAAAATTATAACTTCTTGTGACATAGTCTCATCAATTAATGGTCGCATCTACTTCGTAAAGCTAGCATCAGCCTCTACATTGCTTCCTTGTTTTATCTCTTTGCTCGTGTCCACTGCACCTGTAGCACTTCAGACACGTCACAACAGTTTTAGATACTTCTGTGGCCGCATCCTCGTTGCACCAAATGTCAATATGCCATGTCTTCTGATGCTTCACACAAGGATCTTGTGGGTTCAGCATCTTGTCCCACTTGTTTAAAGTTGATCGAATTTCAGAAAAGAGTATCCTCATCATGCTTCTGTGGTGGTCAATTGGTGCGTTTAGAGACCGGTCTGTGGTAGGAAACAGCGTCGCGATAAAAGTTGTAGCAGGAGCACATTCTGATCAAACATTTGGTGCCTTTGTTTCGTCATTTGTTTTCTTTTCACGCAGCCACTCAGGGGGTATATTAGGAGGGGCTATCCCCGCCACCGTTTATAGACGCTATAATTTGGCCGTCGGCAAACAATCAGTGATTGTTCTTGTTGTTTCTTTCACATTAGTGTTCTCATTGTTTCATGTCGATTTGCTGAGCATGGGAAGCTCTATACCGGACCGGTGATGCAAACTCATCGGTTGATATAGCCAGACTGATGGTCGATATGCACAGAGTTCTTGCATCGGCTCCAAAGCTCGTTGTGGTTAGAAGACGTAGCAGGTTATTTTGGTTTGAGACTTTATTTCTTACTTCGTGGCAGCGCCGTTTATTACCTATTGTTTGATACAGATACACTCCTAAATGTGTTCCGGGTTGTGTCAACCTGACTCCCTCTCAGACTACTTTTGATTTTTGTTCTTTCGAATTCAAGTGGAAACCTCTGTTTTGTGAGGGTTCCGTTTCAAATTGTTGACTCCGTAGTAATTGATCATTCCACTAAACTTTGGTGAGTTTCTATACTTGTCAATTTTACACTGTATTTGTTGTTTAGTATGACTTGATCTAACCATTGGCAGGTTCCTTTGTCTTCCTGATAAGTTGTATGCAAATCCATCTAGTTTTAAGTTAAAAGCTAAATGGTTGTAATGACTTTTGAGTTTATTTCATAAATTTTCGACTCGTTATACAGTTCAGTTAAGTAGAGGTCCCATATGTTTTCTGCTGAAGGACAAGTGAATGATTGAGATTTTTTGTTTTTGTATATTTTGTTGTTTGTCTTATCTAGTAGTTATATTGTGGCAGGTCTCTTCGGCACTTTAATGCTGCAGAGCCTTATTTAATTCAATTAGTAGATTGAATAGCATTTTTTTCTCAAACATTTTTTTTCGAACAGTAGGTGAATTTATGAAAGTTTCGTATCTCTTCATTTGGTTGATTAAAATGAAGTCAAAATGTGAATGGGCGGGGCAGAACATTATGCAAACGCACATTACCGAGCCTCCTTGTGGGTCTTTATGAAAGATTTTGATTGACTCGCTTGCTGCTTTTGCACTCCATCTTGTAATCTCGGCGTCATTTTTCTGATGATGTTTGCACTAAAAATGATGATGTTTTTAGTGCAAATGTATTTTTGGCCTCAAGGTTGAAAGGCAGTACGAATTTTCAAAAATTTTGTTGATCTATCTGGCAAAAATGAGTAAATTATCTTGTAGACAGGGTTTAATATTTGGTGCCTATTTGTGTATTTACCTATTTGAATTTGAGTTCCCTATGTCCATTGGTGACAACTGTTGACGTGAGAAGATTAAGCAAGTTCACTGGATAGAGTTTCGTGCTGTTTTGCTCATTATTTTTGATCATTTCGCTGCAATGAACTTGAGGTGGTTGTTGAATTTGGTGTGACAATATTATTATATCAGATATGCCTCCATGACAATAATATCAATTCGAGTTCCACTTTCAATTTTAATTGGATATGACAGTTCCCTCTAAGCTGCTTTGTTCGAAATGCCTCAAATGAGGAGAATTCAACGCATAAGTTCCTTTTTCATGTCAAATGTTAGCTGTCCTGTTATCAATATTGGATACGGAGACTTAAGAAAACAGAGCGCTTATTTAGATTGCGATTAAAATATTGTTATTATAACAAATAAGGCTGTTCCATTAATGTTTTAGATTAGGCGACTGGCAGTTCACAGCTCTGGTCGAGGAAAAACAATCCAAAAATTTGAGAAAACGTGAACGGAAACAAGTTGGGGAGAAATTGTGTTTCTGGAACAATTTAGAGACTTCATTTCATGAATTAATGCTTTTTCTGCCCTCTGAGACCTGCAGCGATCTTCATGCTTTTTCACAAAATTGTGAAACAGATTTGAACGAAACTTCTTTCCAGAATGTGAACTTTTTAAAACAGAAAAGAGTTCACAAAACTTTGAACAGTATAAAAACTTTGGGCTCAACAGTTGAAAGTATTCAGAAAAAGATTAAAGTGGAAAGGCGGCAGTTTTATCAAGATGAAGAGTGGAAATTTATCGCTCTGGTGCTGGATAGAATTCTGCTCTGGATTTTCAGTTCTGTAGTGGGCTTTGGCTCTCTCGCCATTTTAAACCCTAATTTGTATACAGTATAATTCTCCCACAATTGCTATCATCTCATCCATTTGTTTTTAGTTTTTCTCTTAATTTAGTCTTTGTCTTCAAAGAGATGCTTGTCTGTTAATTCAAATCTACATGTACCACTATCATCGAGTTGTTCAAAATAAGTTTTCTAGAAATCATCGGTATTAACTCCTTCATGAAATTGTACTCTGTGAAATGAATCACATTTGAATAACTGAGGAAAGGAATGGCATAATTAAAAGAACGGATACTTTAAGAAAACCAACCCCTCCCCCCGCTAAAAGTTTCTACTTTAGAACAAAAGGAAGAGTTCCTACAAATTTTAAATTTGATTATAAACGGAGTGAAAGTTCGGGAAGTGATTCAAATTAAAGCGACCAAATACTAAAAATACATTGAAAAGCACCCGGGTTGACCACCATAAACCTTTCTTGGCAACCATATCCAAGCCATATATGGAGTTTATGGTAACTTGGCAACCATATAGATGACCATGCCAAAAAATCAACATTGCTCAAAAAGCTCTTAAAACACCCATACAATGCACTCTGAGTGGAGAAAAACTCATCAAGACACTTGAAAAAAAAATGAAGTTCATGATGTCTTGGGAACCATATCCAAGACCATACATATTTATGGTGCCATATATGACCATAAAAGTCAAAGTCAAAAAATACAAAAAAATACAGAGAAAAGCTTAATTAACATCTTCTGACTACATTAAGCGTTCCAAAAAAGCAAATTAGGTTAATTCGATTTTTTATTTTTTGGTAACCATATAGAAGACCATAAATATTTATGGTCTTGCATATGGCTGCCAAGAAATCCATGACTTTTCAGGTTTCTTAAAGAGTGTCTAAAAAGCTTGAAAAATGGCAGTAAGTAACACATTTTTGGTAGCAGAAGGCATATGTTTACTTCAGCAATATGTGGAGATCTCAAAAAAAATAATAGAAGAAAAGATACGAAACGACTTTAAAATTTGGCACAAATACATTGTTTCTAGAGCCAAAATCAGTAGTAAAAAAACGACCATTCTTTTCACAAATAGAAGGCCATACTAAAGTTTTTTTGCGGGCATTTTGATCAGAAGGCATAATTAGTAACATAAAGCTCATTCAATTACACAAAAATAAGCTACTGTTCTTCTTAATTAGAATTTTTTAAATAACAATAACGACAATTCTCAATGATGTTGAAAAGAGCACGAATTAAACATAAATAGAGTTTTTTAGTGAACAGCTAAACGTTCTAATTGCTTCCTTCTCGCATTTTTTGTTGTTGAATTTTTGCTTCTAGTCTGTTTTGAAATGGCAATTTTGTAGTTTTTTTTTAATTTTTAGCCTTCATTTGTTAACATTTCATGTTCGTTGCATTGGGTTCGTATTTTGACCCCATTAATTCATTTTCTGACTACTGGTTTTCTAGTGTCATTACGGACAGGTCCTATGTGCCTTCTAGTGAAGGACACGTGAAATTAACAGTTACAGGTGTTAGGGCGTCTCAGCAGGCGCAACTACTGTGAAAATGGACAAGTACTGTGACCAACATCTTTTTTGTTAGCATGATGTACTTCCGATTGCACTAACAGTTCTAAAACTAAGACACATAAAACTCATATAAACAATATATTGTTCTCTCTTAATCTTCTATTACACCCCAAAACTGTGCAATATCTCTTTCACATTTTCCTGCTATCTCGTCTCTTTGTTTTGCGTTTAAACTCAGAGAATATGCTCCGGGCCCATAACCTGTTAGGGGGACCAAGCAGGCGCGACTACTGTGAAAATGTGCCATAACAGTAATAGCACAACATCAATCAAGTTTTTTTTATTATTTTGAGTTTGAATGTGAAGTTTTATAAAGTTTCTATCTATTAATATTTGTCTCGTTTCCCCAACCACTTTTGGCTATTTTGGAGTCTTATTCTCCAAAGTGTTTTTATTTCATAATCTTTTATGATACGAATTTGACTTATTTTTTGTTAATTTACCAGGGACTTTAAAGTAAGGTAAGGGGGGGGGGGGCAGTTCATGTGTCAAACAGTTTTTAAAAAATTTAAATCCATGGACTCGCTGCAGGTATATTTAGCTATTATCAAACAAATAAATTCCATCGGGAGGAACCTTCAGACAACACTCCCTTTGCTAACCTTGGAAATATCTGTTCCTCAAATTATCATTACTTTGATTTCTTCGCAAATTACAGCTTATATTCGGAAAAGTTATCTGATTGTGAGAGAGATGGTGGTTCGCAGTTCACTACCGAACTACTAATGCACTGTACTATATTATCCTGAAATTGCGTTTCGATTTTTGTGTTGACCTGCGCACACTGACTCAAATCTGAAGTACTTTTTGTACGTGGATATTCCTCAACCGAAAAAGCCGCAATCTCCGTATATATATTGAAAGCCTAGTTTAGAAAATTAGAGGTTTGCGGAATGGTTCGATCCGAGTTTTTTTGCTAGAATGTATGCTAAATTTTCCAAAATTTAGAATTTTTATCAGAAATGGGACTAATTATGCTTTTATAGCTCATTTTCTTGATATTTGCTGGAAGTAGACACCATAAAACTGCGTCATCTTTTTTGTAAGCTCAAAAAAGAGCTATTTTACTCCTGCTGGCTTGAAAAATTTTTCTCAAATTTATAATCGATAGTTATACAAAATATAATAAAAATTTTTGATCTATTGAAAAATTTTGTTTAACAATTGTTCTGTTTTGCATCCTTATGACATTGATTTTATTTGTTTTAAGAGGACGTCAGTGACTTGACCAATACTTTTTTCCTATTTCTGTCACTTTCGGTCTTAGTCCCAGTGGTTCCCTCTGGCTTTGCAATATAGCCCAGACATTTTTAATGCTCTTACATTCAAGTTAATGATTTTAACGGTTTCACTGTCATTTTCCCGCAGAGAATAATTAAACATTTTAATTTATCCGGTTTTTGTCCGTTTTTCTGTTGTTATGTGAGGTACACTGGATAAGGACAGGTCTCAATTGCTTCCTATGGAGATATAGATAAACAGTTAAGTGGGTTCAGTTAATATTCAATGATAATAATTACTTTGAATTAAACTGTTTCCAAATAAGAAACGTACTTTTGAACTCACCTTTTTGCTCTTTTTGTCGACCTGTTACCCAGTCGCATTGAGGACAGGTTCAATGTCTTCTTTATTGAAGTATAGGTTATTTGTTTTGTTGACGTTTCATATGTTTGATTTGTTATGTTTTTCTTTGATATGGACACCGAGTTTTGATCGTAATTCATCTTTGTTGTTTTATTTTTCTATTGTCTTTTCTAGTAGTCCGATTAACATTAAATTTCATCGGTCTTATAGCGTGACATTATTGTATTCCATTAGTGTGTTATTGAATGACTTGTATGTTTTTGAAAGTTTTCTATCTTTTCATTATTTGGTAGCCGATTAAATCAAAAAAATAGATGAGCGGGTTTTGAACATTGTGCGCCTACGCACATTACCGAGCCTCCTTATTAGTCATAAGTGAACGACAAATTGTCGCAGAAGTTTCGGCGAGGAAATTTTCCACTTGAATATATATCACTAGTTCATAATAATTCTGTTTCACTGTGTGCCATTTGACAAAAAATGTTCAATTTGCATGTGAAAAGTGCCTGGTTATAGAAACAGTTCATGTTACTAACAATTAAGGTACTGAAAATTAAGTACGTCACAGTTGTGGCAAACTAATAAAAAGGTCGCATGGAAGTTTTTTTAAAGGGTTGTTTATTGATAAGCAGATCAATCTGATCGAAGAGTTTATTTTTGACTAAATTTTTTGTGAGTTTGAAAATTATATTAGGTTAAATTTTTTAGTTATACAAAATATAATAAAACTTTTGATCTACTGAAAAATTTTGTTTAACAATTGTTCTGTTTTGCATCCCTATGACATTGATTTTATTTGTTTTATGAGAACGTCAGTGACTTTACCAATAATTTTTTCCTATTTCTGTCACTTTCGGTCTTAGTCGCAGTGAAGACAGGCCAAATGGAATTTCCTGTGAGTTGTATGTCATTGTCTGTAACGGATTTATATTTAACTTATGCTTTCCCTGTGTTGGTACCACAATTTTTGAATTTTTAAAAAATATTTTTGAGCATAATTGCACAATTTACAAGTTCGTTTTGTTTCTTTGTCGAACGATCACACTTTTTGCAGGTCTAAACGAAGAAAAGCATAGGGGGGGGGGGAAAATACACAGCGCCGAAAAACTGCGTTTCTGAGTATATTAATTGTTGTGATTTCGTAGTATCAAGAATTAGTCTCATTAATAAATGACCCAATTGACTTCCTGAGGAATATCAGTTTAATTCATCTTTTTTGTTGAAATCTTATGTCTGTTATGACTCTTGAAAAAAAAATTCAAAAACTTATATGGATTGTTGAGCTTCGTTTTTTATGAAACAGCCTTTCAGTCGTTTTGTAGTTTAGGCTTTGTACGGAAAAGTCACAACCCGTTTCCAGTCAGCTATCTTTTAGTCTCTATACTGATTTCGTTTCAATCATCTGTTTCTGGGCCTTATTATGACTGTCACTTCGACATTTCAAAAAATGTTTGAGGTTTTAATTTTTTTGTACGTTATAATAAATTTTTGTTTTCCTTTTAAATTATAGCATTAATGGTGGTTCCCTCTGGCTTTACAATATAGCCCAGACATTTTTAATGCTCTTACATTCAAGTTAATGATTTTAACGGTTTCACTGTCATTTTCCCGCAGAGGATAATTAAACATTTTATTTTATCCGGTTTTTGTCCGTCTTTCTGTTGTTATGTGAGGTACACTGGATAAGGACAGGTCTCAATTGCTTCCTATGGAGATATAGATAAACAGTTAAGTGGGTTCAGTTAATATTCAATGATAATAATTACTTTGAATTAAACTGTTTCCAAATAAGAAACGTACTTTTGAACTCACCTTTTTGCTCTTTTTGTCGACCTGTTACCCAGTCGCATTGAGGACAGGTTCAATGTCTTTTTTATTGAAGTATAGGTTATTTGTTTTGTTGACGTTTCATATGATTGATTTGTTATGTTTTTCTTTGATATGGACATCGAGTTTTGATCGTAATTCATGTTTGTTGTTTTATTTTTCTATTGTCTTTTCTAGTAGTCCGATTAACATTAAATTTCATCGGTCTTGTAGCGTGGCATTATTGTATTCCATTAGTGTGTTATTGAACGACTTGTATTTTTTTGAAAGTTTTCTATCTTTTCATTATTTGGTAGCCGATAAAATCAAGAAAATGGATGAGTGGGTTCTGAACATTGTGCGCCTACGCACATTACCGAGCCTCCTTATTAGTCATAAGTGAACAAAAAATTGTCGCAGAAGTTTCGGCGAGGAAATTTTCCACTTGAATATATATCACTAGTTCATAATAATTCTGTTTCACTGTGTGCCATTTGACAAAAAATGTTCAATTTGCATGTGAAAAGTGCCTGGTTATAGAAACAGTTCATGTTACTAAAAGTTAAGGTACTGAAAATTAAGTACGTCACAGTTGTGGCAAACTAATAAAAAGGTCGCATGGAAGTTTTTTTAAAGGGCTGTTTATTGATAAGCAGATCAATCTGATCGAAGAGTTTCTTTTTGACTAAATTTTTTGTGAGTTTGAAAAATATATTAGGTTAAGTTTTTTCCTCGTAGGCTGAAAACTCAATTTCTTGTTGTTAATGCCAAACTGGCTCATTTTAATCTGGATTTCGTTTTTTTAAGTAAATATGGGAAACTTTCGCGAAATCAAATCTTTTTTAGTCAGATATAAAAAAATTAAAGAATGGATCGGAATGTGCTGGGGAAACTTTTTTTTTATAAATTAAGCAGTTTACCGTGTAAATTAGCTGTTTGAACATATTTTTGTCAATGAGGTTATATAACTGTGCCAATAACTTTATAAAAGCAAAGTGAGTCCTTCACCTATATCATAGTTTCAGAACTCTCACATTCAGTCCAATTATTCTTAACGGTTTTAAATGTTCTCAGCGGAAGAGTGCGTTCAGAATATTGACAATTTATGGACCCAAATTATCCAATTATTCACGGTGTTTAGGGTTTTCCCGTTGTTTCCTCCTTTGAGCATGCACCATTTCAAAGGTTTGACATTAATGTTTGCTAGATTGGGAAACATAAACAATTGAGCTTTTTCTCTGTTTTGAAGTCACAGGTGATTTACGACAAAACAAACTACCGTAATTTGGATAAATCTAGTCACATTTTGCAGAGTTCCTTAACTAAACACTCTTGCAGTACATATATTTCTTCAAATAAATTCCATGAAACAATAGCTTGAAAGAAAAAAGTGCAGACCTGCTCTGCAAGAAGTGATTTTTTTTGACAAAATCGATAGAGGAAAAGAGACGTTGGTAGAAATCATCAAGGGGAAATTTACAAATAATACCAATCTAGTGTTTGCAATGTTTCTGAGCATTTCTAGACACATATATGTGATGGGAGTCATGTGAAGGTTCACAGAACAGGTCCCATTCAAAAAATTCTTTATGGGGTCGAACAAAATGTCCAAATAGGATTCCCACTGGGGTGGCAATTAGTAACAGTTCGCTATCGATGCCTCCGAGTCAAATTCTTTAAAATCACATTTTTGACTTTTTCGATTGAACCCCAGATTAACATAAGTTCTGCCAAATTAAAGCTCTCTGCATCGGGAGCTTCATTATAAAGGAATACTTTTCAAATTTTGCTTCCTTAGAAAAAATTTGTGCGAACAAATTTAGGCAGAATGTTATGACCATTTTTGCTAATTTTTGTCCAAATTTGACAAAAGTAATCGGTTTTGATAATTTAAGATGAATATCTGACTTTTCAATGGCACCTCAGAACATAAATAGGGCTGTTTTCCTTGAAATTTTTTGCTTCTAGAACCAAAAAAAATTCATGAAATGTTTTTAGAAAGCGATTTTTGTTAGCATTTCTGAAGTAGCCTTAGTTTGGATCAAATTCAGGGGAAACTAAACGAGATAATTTTTTAGCATGTTTCTAGCCCATTTGGTCAATTTTTAAGTATCATTGTCATATATCTGTCTGTTTAGTAAACTTGTTTTTTAGTTTCCGTAAACTAGGAAGAAAGGCCATGTTTTAAAAAAGGAAAGCTAAAAAATTGATCAGAAAAATTGTGTTTCCTGTTTGCAAACGCGCAAATCCGTTCGTTACCTTCTGAAATGCTTTGGTTTAGGTAACAATGAAGTAATTTGCTTTTTTCACATTTTCATTTTTGTTCGGATATGTTGCAACAGCTACTACAAATAATCTGCAACAAATTTGATACAGTTTTCAGCAATGCCACAATTATAAACCACAATTTTTTACCTACAAATAAACGGTTCTGAGCCTACAGTGTTTTAATGTGTTTAGGTTGGTTTATGATTATCAGAATAATGCATGAAAACTGTAGGGTGGCGTTAGAATGGTTGAAATTTATACACGCATAATTGTCAGTGTTTTTGACTACCATGGACTTCCTGTGAAAAGCCGACATAATCAAAGAAAGTGAACTCTGATTTGTTCGGTTTTGAGTCAATCAACGGTACCTCGAAATAGTTAGTCCCAAAGAGCATCTGTTACGGGGTCTATGCAAGTGCAATTACTGTAAAATGGACCAATACTGGTTTCGAACCAGCTTCTTTTACTTGCAAGCCTAGGGCCCTACCCAATTTCACCAACTGTCTTAAGCTCTCGAACTTGGTCTTCCCTTATAACCCGTTCTCATGTTCTTTCTTGTTCCTCAAGGCTTCTTTTCTCTAGCCAAATATACTTTGAACAAGTAGAGCATCTTGTCAAGCTATTTCAAGATTATCGTATGCATAATTTACATAAGGTTGTTCTCTCTCAACCTTATAACAGTATCAGTTAAAAGTTTTAAACCAGATAAATTTATTAAGCAAATTCAAAACCATCAATAGTATCTGTATATTGTGTTGAGATAATGTGTAAAGTATATAATACTCCTTGGGATATTGGCGATATCTGGTATGTCCAGGAATGTTCAGATGCAAATATGAATCACACTATAAACATCAAGCCTTACTTGTTGTTCCGACCCCCAATTTAGTGGGGAGGTAGGAACTATAAACTCAAATGGGTTTTTTGTTCAGTCAATTTTGGCCGATCGATATATTCATCGTAGAGTTATGAGTGGTATCATTAAAAAGCAGGTGAATCCTGAAATATGGAAAAAAAGATTTTTTCGAATTTTGTTTTTTACAGGGAGCTTTCGAGGTTTAAAGTTTTGTGAAAATTCGACTGTTTTATTCACATTTTCCGTAATTATTCCGCAAAATTTGATTAAATTTTGCTAATATAGTTTAAAAAAAATTAAAACTTTTAAAGTGAGAGTGTTGTTCTTGCCGTTAGAAATGGAAGATTTTCGGTGAATTTTTTTTGGCTAACAATTTTGATAAAATTTTTTTTCATAAAAAAGTGCACAAAACGAGATTTTTCGGTTCATTTTGCTAAGTTTGCCGAAAATGGAACCTATAAGCCTCTGACAAAATCTCCGTAAACTCCAAAAGAAAGCTAGTTGAAATTTGGCGCCCTATAATAGTCTTCTGGATTAAAAGTTTGCCTTTTTTTGACTTTTCACTCAACAATTGTTCCAATTCGTAAACATTTGAAACACTTGGGTGGTTTGTCGGGCGCTCGGCAAAATCAGTGATAGGGTTGATATCCTCATGAAGTCTTACAATCAGAAAATTTTTAAACTTTTATTTTCGTGCTGCCTTTTTTTCAAAATGTATTGCACTTTTGTTTTTAATGTTGATTACTGACAAAATTTTTAATTTATGGCTCCATTAATTAAAGCTCAAATTTACGTAAAGTGAGACCGAATGTAGATACTGTTTGTTTCCAAAATACCTAATGACTTTTATGGCTTTGAAAAAAAGTGTTTGTAAACTTTAACTGAATTCTTGTATTTTTCCTCCTATTGTAGTTTTTTTGCAGTGTGTTTACCAAATCTAACCATTAACTGATCCACATGGCTGCTTCAATAGGTCTAAGTAAACATGTAAAATGCAATCGATTGTTATTTAATGTCTCTTATTTTTGTAATCTATAGTCAAATAGATTTGTTTTATGAATTTTACAGAGACTTTTTCAACAGATTTTTTTAACTTCATTTTTTATCTTATTTTTGTCAACATTTAGCTTACTCTCAGAAAAATCAGGTCAATCTTTATTTCATATAAGATACAAA
The DNA here is from genome assembly GCF_964194025.1 of Convolutriloba macropyga. Classification (NCBI taxonomy): domain Eukaryota; kingdom Metazoa; phylum Xenacoelomorpha; order Acoela; family Convolutidae; genus Convolutriloba; species Convolutriloba macropyga. The sequence goes on along the minus strand of NC_134468.1, from coordinate 50,451,633 downwards.
CTGATCTTTGTGAAAGATTTTTTTTCAAATAACGGCTTCATGGTTTTGGTACTTCCAGTTCTAAAAATTTGTTTGTGCATAATTGCCCATTTTTGCTGCTTTTTGGTAAGTTCCAGATTACTTAACATTCTAACTGAGAAAACTTGTGCAAAATTTGCAATTGAACATGTTTATTGTTTCATCTGGTCATTTAAAATTTGTTCTTTGTGAAGAGCTTATCGCTTAATTGGCTGCGACTCCGTTTATGACTTATCCTGGATAATGAAGGATCGCAATCTCTCTCTATGGAGAAATGAATGAATTTCGCAGTGATTTAAGTTGATACTTAAGGTTTCTAATGAGTTTGACTTTTTTCTTCTCAAAAACGCGATGTTTTATAAAACTTTGCCATTTTGCTCATTATTTGTCGACTTGTTACTAAATCGCATTGAGGAAAAGTCCCGTATTTTTTTCTAATGAAGTACAGTATGATCTCTTTAAGTAGAATTTTTAGCTCATGCCATTTTGATTTGTTAATTAGTGGTTTTTAAAAAAAGAACCATGAGTTTTGGACGTAATTAATATTTGTAATTATTTGATTTTTATCGCCGTCTTTTCTGGTGGTCAAATCAATGACAGGTCCCATCAACCTTCTAATGTAGATTTTTTTATCCATTTAGTAGTATGTTGAACGATATGTTAATTTTTCATCTCTTCCTTATTTTTTTTTTGACAATTAAGTGAAAAGAGTAGATGAGCGGGGTCGGAACACCATGTGCGAATGCATATTACCAAGCCTTTTTGTGATCTTTCCTAATGTCATCATTTTTGAAATTTTGTATTTGTGAAATAGTAAAACCTTAAGTTAATGAACCTTATTTAAGTAAATTTACTTCAATAAATAAAACAATAATAATAATAGCTGAAAGAAAGAACGACATCAGCAATAAAATTTGAATTTTGTGAGAACTTATTGCACTGTAATGTCAGATCTGGTGGAATGTCGCCATATCATGAAGGTAGGCGTTTGAAGTCAGTGTTACAACTTGTTCGGGAGTGTATATCAAAGCCAAGGTTCATAACTGCTAGGACCTTCTTATCAGAGGATATCGATTTATGACCTCAGATCGATGAGAGAGAGAGAGCGGTGGCGGGTCTTCTCTCTAAAACGAACTGAATTGACTGTTGAATTTGTTCACGGAGGCCACATTTAAGGAGGGAAGATGATCCACTAATCACAATATTGTGTAATATCTGATCGTGTAAGGGCAACATTAGTTGAACATTATTTGTTGAGATTGGAACCGGTTTTGAAGTGGGGTTATCTAACTGATTACACTGAATGTGGTCGCACAATTGACAATGATATCTGAATCAGAGAGATCATTTGGTGACTTTAGAAGTGATCTTTAGGATTATAATTGTGAACTACGTTAACGAGGTTAAAGTATGACCTTGGCCGCCAAGTTTTGGAGACGATCGTCCGTTTGAACTTAAGATGGAAACCTCGGTCACTCATAGACGTATGATGGATGGATGGATGTGGTTTGGGCAGAGATGATTTATTGATAAGGAGGGTTTGTTTGAGGACCAGTCATTTCAGTTTAGAGTTGAGATCAAACAGACTGATCACAGAACTAGGGATCCTAATCAGTGGCATTATCACAAGGGCATCATTTCACCATCTATCAGGTCCATCTGCGGTCGAGTTACAAACAAGTTCAGAACAAAGCAAATTAACCTTTCTCCCTCTCTCGCTCTCTCGTTCTAGCTTTTTTCCCTCTATTCTTTCAAGGTAGGTAATCAGTCGATTCACGCTTATGCGGAATCACCAGGCACGTTTCTGGTTTTAATGGGGTTTTGTGTTATAAGAACTGATAATTGTTATCTGTGCTTTAAATACAAGAAGTACACCAACTAACAGTTAAATTAAATTTTCATGGATAAATTTTAATTGTCGCGTTGTTAAATTACTTCATTACAGTAAAATAGTTACATAGACTAAAATATCTTTGATTTGTTGCCTCACATGTTTCAAGGCCAGTGTGAAAAATAGCTGAATGTTCCCCAGCTCCTTCACAACGAAAGCGCGGCTTTGCAAAAATGTTCGGCAGGAAACAGCATAGCCAAACTAATGATTCGATCTGAGATTTGCAACCTATTATAATAGGTGAACAAATTGCATTTAACTGTACATAATAAAGAGAAGGACTTCAGCCACTCTACATCTTATAAACCAGGATATTCTGTAACCATCTACAATTGATATCTTCTGTATTAATAATGTTTTTTTTCTCATAATTTTACCGGAGCCACGTCACATAGTTATTCTAATTATGTTATGCGAGCCATTATCAACATATTGGTTGAATAGAATAAGTTTTTTTAAGCAGAAAAGTGAATAATCAGAATATTTAATCTAGATGACTGTCAGCACATCAAGCAGTACTGGAGCTGGAGCCCAGTGGTCTCTCTGTGGACAACTATCCAATTATGTATCCAAATTGATCCCAACACCCACTGGGGATACAGTGGTTCTCTTCCTTAACACCCCCCACTTCGAGTTCCTCAAAGAGATCCTCGACTTAGGTGTCCAAGTGCACATTGTAGAGCAGGACAAGACGATTGGGGAGAAACTCATTGAGTTCCTAAAAGACGGTCCCAATGCTTTGACTTCCTCTGAAGACATGCCGTCAACATACGTCTCGGAGGACAAGCGGTTGACGTTGCATAACATGCATTTCAGAAGCTTCCAGGCTGGCAGTGCAAAGTACAACGCAGTATTCGACGTTGGACTCCTTCCAATTCTGCCTGAGATTACTGAGGCACGAAGAGCTTTTGGCGAGAAACTAATCTCAATCTGTGCAGAAGAAGCTAAAATGGTTTTCTTTAGTGCTGAAAAAATGGGTGACATTAAAAACGGAGAGATCAAGGAATTGTCTGTAATTGACTTGAACTTTGCATATGGAAGGAATTTTCTGTTTACAAAGCAAGTGGAGGTCGAGAACCCGCTTGGGTATACAGAGATATTGTACTTAGCTAACAAAACAGCAGTGGGCGCTAAGTTTTACGACGAAAAGTATTCCAAAGGGTACTCGCCATGGCATATGGAAACGGTAAACGACAATTTATTGAAGCACTACAACCGAATCCAGCCAGAAGGAGAGCCTCTGAGGAAGATCCTGGTCCCGATGTCTGGCAAGACAGTTGATATCAAGTGGCTGGCTGACAAGGGACACGAGGTAGTGGCTGTCGAGATATCCCAGAGTGCATGTAGACAAATATTCACAAGAGACAACATCCCATTCGAGGAATTGGACTGCCCACAGGTAGGTAGGGTTTGTGATTACTGTTCATCTGATACCTGTTTTTATTTCATGTGAAAAATAATGAATTTTAATGCAATAATGCAATTTCAACACATTTATAATTTATAATCAAAGCGAAGCGACAGTATTTTAAGCAATTAACACATGCCCTGGGAGAGATAGGTAGCTAAACAATAACATTGAAACAATTGAAAGATTAGTAATTAGAAACATCAGTATTTAATTTAGTAATGTTACAAAGAGGCTCGATAATGTGCGTTCGCACATGATGTTCCGACCCGCGCTCATCTACATTTTTGACTCAACTGTCTTTTGACTTACAATTTTGCAAAAAGATAATCAGAAAGAGATGTTTGAGTTTAAAAACCAAACTAATAATTGAATTAAACGATGCCATACCTCATTACAACGAGATCCGTCATGAAAAAGACTACGAGAAAACAACAACAACAACAACAACAAAAAACAGCAAAAACAAAAATTTCACGGCAAAAACTCAATATGTTAATTAGCTAGTACCTAGTAACAATGTCAAAATACAATCAGGCGAAACCCTAGCTACTAAAATTTACTTTTCTTTTCAAACTACGCACCAGCTGAGATTTTTCCTTAATGACACTAGCTAACAAGTTGACGAAAAGAAGAAATAATGAGGCGAAATTCAAAAATCAATCAACATTTTTTAAACCAAAGAATTTCAAAAGCCTTAAAAATGATTAGCTTTTAACGAAATAATACTTGATAAATTTACTAAAAAGTTATAATGAAACCAATAGGATCTGTCTCTGGCTAGACTAAGACATTGGAACGGACTAATGATGCAGAAAAAACTCAAAAAATTACGAACAACAAATGTCAACATTGCAAAAACAAAAATTAAAAAACAAAAAAGCCTTTAAAATCATTAGCTATTATCTGAATTTTATGTATTTTTCTTTCAATTTCTATATATACTAATTCAGCTTAAATTATACTGAATGAACAAATAATTTCAATTGCGCCACATTTGAAAATCAATGGGATCTGTCATTACGCGATTGTGCTAAGAGGAGAGAAAAAGAAACAAAAATACACCACTCACATAAATTTTTATGAAAACGTATATTGTCTAACAAACAAAACGTCAGTTACACAATAATTTCAGTAAACACGATAGTTTTCAAAATCCATCGAATTGCATGGGCCCACTCAGTGATGAGAATAAGTTACAAATTGACCAACAAGAACTTTTGTTACAAAAGAACAACAAATTGAAACAAAAAATTGAAAAAAACCTTAAAAATCTATAAAATGTATAATATCAACAATTTTAAGACTATTTGCAATAAACTGACTGCTTCGGGTACCATCAATCAATCAATCTTCAATTACAAGCGTATGGGACCGGTCAGCATATTACGGCTACCTAAAATTTTAAAAAAGCAAAAACATTTCGGTAAAAACTTCTCTTCTTTCAGTTAATTTTTTAACAGCAATGGGATTCTTTTTTTAACAATTTGACTCCAATAAATCAACAAACATGACCAAATAGATTAAACAACGAAATTTTTGAGAAAGCCCGTACTATCAACGCCATTACATTCAATAGCTTTCAACGGAAGCTAAAAATTACGCTAAGTTACGTCTCGATGAGACAACAACGATATTTGTCATTCATATTTCAGTATTAGGACGTTACACTAAGTCATTGACTATGAAAATAACAACAAATATAGGAAAAATTCAAAAATTAGGTAGAAAAGTGCGAGAAGAAAATGTCGAAGCCATTTAAAACATAAGTTTTTCTCTGAAAACTTTATGTATGATCCATTGAATGTCATAATTAAACCAGTTCTACTATCAATTTTAAGATAATGAGTTAAGATTGCAGAGGGAGCCGAAATTACGAAAAAAGTAACCGAAAGTTTCAAAAAAATAATGAAAACGCACGCTTCGAAGTCATAACACCAACAGTTAGATGATAAAACCGCTAACTAGATTAATTTTGGTTGAAGTAGAAAAGCAAGGGATATGGTTATTACTGAGATTGACATACAGTTCCTAAAAATAAGTTTAAGATTGGTTAGTTTTCACAAAAAAAGATTTTCGAAAAATTAATTTTAAAGACTTAACAGCCATTAACTTCAATAGCTTTCAATGGAAGTCAATTGGAGCGTACGAAAACTCAGAGTCGAAGCCAAAGAAACACGATCGATTAACGGAACCTAGATATGAAAAGTGACTAGTCGCTAGGTGACCCAAGAAAAAAATTATCAAAATTTTTCTGAAAAAAGAGCACTCAAATATTGTTCAAAATTTTTCGATAGTAAACTTCCTTATGAGACCAGAATTAGTCGTTTTATCGCTTTTCGTCTATTAAAAACTCAAAACTGATTCTTTTTGTGACGTGAAATGTAATTTTGAATCAATACTTTTTAGAAAAACGATCTTATCTTGAAGAAAAATTACACTAAAAGTGAACAAAATCATGTCAAATATCCCGCGCTCACAGAAAACTTCAATCCTCGATAACTCCCCGAAAGAAGCGAAACTCAAAAAAAAAATCTTTTTAATTTTGAATTCGACGCTGGGCGAGGTTTTTAATGATACCACTCTCATTTCTCCACGATGAACATATCGATCGGCCAAAATTTTCTGAACAAAAAAAAACCCATTTGAGTATATGGTTCCTCCCCCCGCAAGTGGGGTCGGATGAATAACCTAATCTCTGTATACTGACTTTAAAATAATTGTTTGGTGTTTCCTGAGCAGCAAATATTGCAGATGAAGAGGCTTGTACGAATGAGGTCGTACATCAAAACAGCCTTGAAAAAGGTTGACAAATCAGAATTTTGTAATCCGTTCAACAATCAGACTTTCGCAATTCTACTGAACATCAAAAGGCGATGCTAGAATTGTAAATAATTTCAGCAACCCTTGTATTTTGCTCAATTTTTAAATTGAAAAGTAGTACTTGTCTTGTTTTTGAAAAGATGAAATGTGTTTTTTGCTTCAGATCGAAAATTAATATCCAATTGTCCAAAATTCCCATTGACGTGCGAATTATTTACACTAACTCATGTAAGCATAATTGTTGACAGGTGGAAGGCAAATTGTTCAAGTCTGTGAGTGGTAGGATCAAGGCATACTGCTGTGACGTGTTCAAGTTCACGAAAGAGGTGGAGGGTGAGTTTGAGAGTGTGTGGGAGAGAGGAGCTGTGATTGCATTCGAGGAGGACTTGAGGAAGAAGTACTTTGAACATGTCAAGACTCTCGTCTCCAAAGGCTGCACCTGGATGAGCTCCATATTCCAGTATGACAGAAATGTAAGTATAGAAATATTATTCAAACACAAATTCTCTCTTACTTTCGAATTTAATTCTCTACGACGAAAACTTCACATTGAAGCAAGTCTTTAAAAATAACAGAACATGCTTGGTTTGGCTGATATGAATCTGCTCAACTTGAAATAGCAACGATTGGAGTAAAGCTAGCATACATACACGGCAATCCAACTTTTGCTTCATCCAGGATATGCCCTCAACTGATTAAAAACTTCAGTCATAGCCTTTACTTAGTACCGATAAAAGCACCCATGGCAAACTCTGTGTTATATCATAGCACTTCATTTGGTAAATAAATAGTGGTTGTAAAAATGAATTCAATTAATGCCAGTTCAGGCAACGATCAAATTCTAAAATATAAATGAGAAAAGTGTCAGAACTTCAGGTAATTATATTTAATTGTTTGATTGAAACCTAATTGGAACATCAATTTCAAACCTAATTGGAACATCAATAGCAACAAATGTAGTCTTATAGTCTTATTACAAAAGGCAATTCAGAAGTATTGCGTACAGTATTAAATCAGCTCCCAATTTGATGAAGCTACTGTCCTGTAGATCAATGCCTGAGTACTTCTCAAATTCATTGCACGTAAAACTACCGAAGGCAAGTAATAGAAACGGCATCTTTATTTTGAAGTATTTAAAACTGTATCTTTTTTGAAGTAAACATGTAAATTATTCTGATCATAACCCTAAGCTTAGATATCCACATGCTTTCAAATGTTAAATAAAATAATCACAGCATCAGTATTGTTATTAATATAATCTTAAAATTGTGACTGTTGGTTCTCATAGGTAAAATAGGATTTGAAGGCTCCTATTTGTCTATTAATGGGTACTTATCTTGTGCTGATCGAGCAAAAACTAGATTAAAACACATTACAGCAAATTTTAATTTTAAAATTTCTTACTGAAGAGGGCAATTTGTTCCATTTCTGAACACTTTTCAAGATCAAAGATTTGTTACTTCACTTTGTTTTCGTTCTCTTTTTTATAATAATTTGATTTTTTTGTTTTAAACAATAATTTGATTCGCGACTAGTAATCATTTTAAAATTATCGGATGTTTCCAGTGTCTTATATCTGTTTGTAGCTTCATTAAGCTAACTTTTGAGATAAAAAATTCGGCCGGCAAGATACAGTCCTTAATGAGAAGATCAAGGGAGTGGTCAAATTTTTGTAGAAAAAAAAAACAAAATTTTGATTCCCCAGTTAACTTGCCTATTTGTGGGCATTATGTTTTTTGCTGTAACAGTTTGAAGGAATATTCCAATGAAAAAAAGATGAGAGAGTACAACTGACTTGAAAACATCAACTTTTAATTTAAAAGGAAATTGATTTCTTACATGATACAACGAACGAATTGCATTAGTCATTTGGCTTAGAACTGAGTTCCGGTGATTTTCAAAGCTTAAGTTTGATTCAAATTGTATTCCGAAATGACGACAAGCATGAGCTGGTTTGATGACTTCACATTTAAACGTAAACTCTGGATCCAATTAGTATGATTTATGATTTGTAAAGAATAACATCTGTTCTATTGGAATTTAATGTCAGATATTTGTCTGTTTGTTCTAATTTTTTTTTCAAATACTAACTGAATAGTTTTATTTTTTTTTTCAAATTGCATATATTATTAGTGACATTCGCAAACTGAACAATATCGTTTCCACCTTCAGGTTTTTCAGAAAAATTGTTGACATAACAGAAAAATAAGAGTTCCTAACACAGTCCTAGCACAATTTCGTTAAGAAAGCCATCCTCCAAGAATTTCTATCCACTAAGACATAAGATATGCATTCGAGTAAGATATAAAGTAAGCTAGCAATATTTTAGTGTACTTATTGTAGTTAAATAAATCACCGAGGTTCAGCTCGCATTAAAGGATATGACACCTTTGGAAATTGTTCAAAAATAATTTGAGAAGAAAGTAGAACTCATAAAAGAAGAGTAAGACATTAAACTCTGAATTATAAGCACAATTGGTTGAGAAAACGCAGCTTCCAGACTTATGGTTGCCTACAAAGAAGCTTTAAAATTTCTTGATACAGTGTCAAGATGTGAGAAAACGCAGTGATCTACGGTGAACGTTCCTGAAAAGCGAGCTTTGAAACGGTAAAGCGGCGAAGAAATTTCACCGCGTTGATAAGACTTCACTGCTGTTTCTTCAAAAAGTGGACAGTTCTAAATAGAGTGGTTTTTTGGATAGCGTTGCATAGAATTGATATTATATAACTCTCAAGTACAAACTTGATAAATTTAGTTGGATAAGATAGAATTTCTTTGCAAGGTTCAACAAGGCGCCAAGTTACTTTGAGTTTTCGCATCTCTTTCTATGGGCATAAACAGATTATCAATTTCATTTTAAAAATTTCTAATTGGAAACAAAACACTTCCACATTTATTGGAAAAAAATTGTTACAAATATCTCCCATGAGTTGAAGATAGTGGAAGTTTAACCTAGGTGATCCAATGTCAAATAAAACAGCACAAAGAATATTCATAAACAAGAAATTTAAAATTTATATAATTCAAGGTAACGAGTAAATAATGTTTAAAATTGTGTAAATTGAAAAAACTGTTAACGTAATCGTAGAGAGCTTTTCAATGATATTTTTAGCTGCTATATAAGATAAAATTATTGATCAGCGAAGAGCTCTTACAAAACAAAAATTTGCACAGGGGCATAAATTAGCAGGTGTCAAAGCGGTTGTCTTGCATGGTTAATAAATCAAAATTAGCAAGCCAGCAAAAGAGAACAAGACAAAAATGGAACTTAACTCTTACTTACTTTATAAAATTTTGTCCCCAACTCTGTTTATGCCCCCAACACTGTTTTTGCCCCCAACTCTGTCCAGGCTATTTAATTTGTTGAAATTTGTGCTACTGATAATAGAGGAACAATTTACTTCTGAAAAATAAATACGCATTCACAGTGAGATCTTTTCAAACCTTTCCAATGTCTGCTAGTTTTTTCATTACTCCCAACTGGCTCACAAGAGAACAATTTGACGAAAACAATGAAACAATTTTTTGAGGCTTTTCGTCACAAAAAATGAGTAGACAAAAACAATCAGCGAAAACAATCGATTGATTGAATTATCCAAGTGGATCGTGAGGATTAGAATTTGAAGACTTTTTCATAAAATCTATCAAGTGTTATCGACGGTTTCCTTCTGATTGAACGGATTGAACAACTGAAAGTTTCAAGGCACTGGACAAAACCGATGTAGCCTCTAGGCTTATAAAAATTCTAAGTTAAACGCGATGACCCAAGCTGGACACGATTTCAGAAGTAAACAAGGCGGTTTGGTAATGTGCGTACGCACATAAGGTTCCGACCCCGCACATCCACATTTCTGAGTTAATTGGCGACCATATGATGAAGAGTTAGAAAACCTTCATTAACATATATATCGTTCAATAAACAACGAATGGAATACAATCATGTACCGCTTTTTCACCCCTATTCAATTAACCCCCTATCATTTAGCCCCGATTTATTCACCCCTGTATGATTTAACCACTCTCTGTTCTCACCCCTCTATCATTTCACCCCGATTTTAATCATTCTATAAAATAATGATTATTAAATTAGCAATTTAATCATTTGGCCATGCTTCGCGGGCCATGGCCATGCCTCAGCGGCCCGTGGTATTTGATATGAAACTATCAGAACCGAAAGTGGGATTAGTTTATCCACTTAGTTATGTCAAAACATGCTTATGTCGACTGCTAATTAGCGGGATGAAATGATAGAGGGGTGAAATGATAGAGGGGCTAAAACATAGAGGGCGTAAATCATACAGGGGTTGATTATATGACTACTAGAACGTCGTTGAAAATAGGACTACTAGAAGGGACAATAATAAATATGAAACAACGAACACTAATTAGGACCAAAACTCGATGGCTATAATAAATAAAATAATAAAATCAAACTCGGATCATATAAAACATAAACAAAACAATTTAACCTAAACTTCATTTGAAAACATATGAGACCTTTCTTCACTGCGACTGGTTAACAAGTCGACAAAAAAGAGCAGAGAGTTCAAAAAATACCTTTCCATTTCTGAAAACAATTAATTTTACCATTATTAATGTCATTAGGTATGAACTGAAATCCCTAAAGTGTACATTTATATCTCTATAGGAAGCAACTGAGACATGTCATTATCCAAAGATCAATTGCGCAAAATTTCAAAGCCAATAGAACCTACGATTATTGTTATAAATTAAAAAGAAAGCAAAAATACTATAAAATGTGCAAGTAAAAAGAATCTCAATTATTTTGTTAAATCTCGTAGTAACAGTAGTAACAAAGCCAAAAAACAAAAATTTGAAGTTGAAATTGTTATAGAGATCCAATTCTAGTTACTGGAAATGGGTTGTGACCCGTGTTTACAGAGGCTGAGCTACAAATTGACCAAAAAACTATTTAAAAAAATGACGAAGCTCAAAAACCAAAATATGTTTTTGAAAACAAATATTTTCAAAAGTCATAACAGACTTAAAATTTCAACAAAAAGCAATGGATTAAGTTGCAATACCTCAGGGAGCCAATTGGGCCTGTTAACAATGAGACTAAGTCACGAACACACAAAATAACAACAAAGATATAAAGAAGCCAAAACTTCAAACGATTTTACGAGATCACAATGTTGAAGGCGCTAAAATTAAAAAATGACATATAACCAAGTGGAAACAAATTTATGAATCAACAAAATTATTTGAGACTTCTAATTATTGAGATCGAGTTACATGGTTATGTAAATGAAAGCAAAAGGACGCATTTAAAAAAAATTTTCCTATTTCAGTTTTAAAGTCATTAAAACAAACAGCTATAAAATGAAATCTCCACATAGGTTGAGTTATATGTTCCGGGGAAGCAATTGAGACCTATTGTGATCAAGCATATGACGTACAACAACAGAAAAATGACAAAAATGGGCGAAAACGAAAAAAATCCATTTAATATTTGCGAGATAACTGTGTTTCAGCCCAAAAAACATAAACTATATAACTAAAACAATTAACATATCCAGATACGCTTTTTTCCAACGCTGTGCGTTTTTACTACTATGCGTTCGTTCAATTGGTCTAGTCAGTAATATGATAATTTGACAAGGAAACAAATTGAACTCATAAGATATACAATTATGATAAAAAAATTAAAGAAAACTGTAGTATAAAGAGAAAAACACCTTTAATTGAAAATAGGACTATTACGAACATTAATTTATAACCCACATGAAATCGATTTTTGCTTGTTTTTACTAAGACTGTGCCCTAAGATGAGGGAAGAAAGATAAAAACAGTGGCAAAGTTCCAAAATTAACCGATATTTTCTTAAACCAATTTTTTTCATAGTCAAAACAGACATTAGATAATAACTGAAAGAATTGCGTAGATTGATTTACACCTCCTGAGAAATGACTGGATCTTTGACAGGGGACAAAAGGTCATTTAACTGCAAAAAAGATAACAAATGAAAGTAAAATTCAAGAATTACATAAAAAAGTTTTTACGAAAACAATTGGTCAGAGCAACAAAAACCATGAGCTTATTCTGAAACCGTGTTATAATCTCGCTGAACCTCGTTTTTTGTGAATGATATCTGTCACTTCTTGAGCCCTGAATTGAATTTCTTGTAAGTAAAAGAAGTTTACATAAAAAACTTTTACATAGCCGAAATATTTTGAAAAAAATGTCGCGCCCCATTAAAATCTAAAAAATTTTTTCTCGTGAGCATTCATGGCGAGATCAAGATCATCCCAGATGTTACTACGCGTCTAACAAAAAACTCACTTTTTTCAAATGGTTGCGAAATAGATCAATTTTAGAACAAAAAATTTCAGTTTTTTAAAAATAAAAATGCATTTTTTATAGTTATTGAGTTTTAATTTGAAAAAATGGCAAAATTTTAATTCAAGAAGACTGTAAAAGCCAGAGGGTGTAGAACTAGCTCCTTTGTCAGCTTAAAAAGAATATTGCCGCTGTTTCAAGCTATCTACTTTCAGCAAATTTAAGATAAGTGTGCTAAAAAAGCAATTTTGGTCCCGAAAAAAATCGAATTTTGAACATTTTTTCCAAAATTCTAGTAAAAAAACTCAGATCGAAGAATTCAGCAAACCTCCTCTATCTATAGAGATAAAATGAATAACACTACAGCAAAAAATCTGAACAAATTTTAGCAAAATTGATGAAAATTAGGTCAAAATTTCCGAAAATGTGAATAAAATCAGATGAATTACGTCAAATATTCACAAAACTTTAAACCTCGATAACTCCCTATGAAAAGCGAAAACTGAAAAAATCTTTTTAATTCCATATTCTACGCTGGACGGGCTTTTTAATGATGCCACTCACAACTCTCTATGACGATTATATCGATCGGCCAAAATTGACTGAACAAAAAAAAGCCCATTTGATTATATAGGTCCTCCCCCACTAAAGTGGGCCGGAACAAAAAGAAAAAGATCTTTCGAAAGAGTATGTGCGTGAAAATTTAATAAAGTCGTGGGATAAAGTCGAATTTTTCTGTTGTTGAATCCAAACCAACAGAGCAGAAATGGAATTCTGCCCCGGTGTAGACTCGAACACCAGAAGAGAGACGAAAATTATAGTTATTGTAATTTAATACGGAGAAATTGGAAGTAGCTTAAAAACCAGAGCACATGATGATAAAGAGGTCATTTGGAAGGTTACCGAAAATTAGGCGTACTCCTAACATAAATTTTAGATAATTTTTGTCCGACCGCTGCTTTTAAAGCTGTCGAACATTTGCAACAGCCGGTTTATGCTCATTTTTCTTGAGCATATTTATACAATTAACACGAGATTGGATAGTTTGACGAGGTCACGTGGAGGTGTTCTTACTGCTCGAAAATGCACTCTCAGTGCAATTATGACAGAATTTATAAAAGAGAAAATTGAGCATGATTTTATCACTATTTGTTTGTTTTTCTTCGCACAGATCGGTCTGATTTTGATTACTTTATACAATCCACCATCAAGTAGTGGCTATCGAGTGAAAGTTATCAAATGAACGCGCAAAATTGGACCGACTGCTTCAAAAAATTTAAGCAAATATTCTAAAAAGCTTCACTTTTATCCAGCAATTGACCAGCTGAGAATCATCTACACAATAATTTTCTGGATTTGCATTCATTTTCAGGTTTAGAAAAAAAAGAAATCAATGGATATTTTTCTCGGCATTGGAAAAGATATCTGTAATGATGGCCTGGGAATGCAATATTTTTCAGATCATAACGCGTTTTTGGCGGATATTTCAATTGAGATAGCTAAACCAACATCACATTTGTTTTTGGGGAGAGTGACGTTTAGCAAAGTGAATTGGCAACAGTTTAATTGTCAGTTTGGTCTCTTTTTTGATCAAAAGTTTACTGGACAAGATCCTGGATCATTTTTTTTGCAAAAACTAATACAGCGTGTAAAAAAACAATCACATAAACCACGTTCCGAAGGTTAGGTGACACTTTTTAATTGTCATGGTTGACAGTTCAACTAGAAAACAAGCTGCAACAACATCTGACAAAGGAAAACGAAAATTGCTGAAAACCCGGTCGTCGTTTTCCTTAATCGATTAATCGAAGACAAACAAATATTTATTGTATCTAGAAAGGGTTGGTTGTCGAATGGCGAGTACAAACTAATGAGGCAGATGAGGAGAATACCCGCACTTTCTGATGCAATGAAATGCAAGGGAAAAATATTTTCTGACTCTAAAGATATAATCAAATGTTTCCACGAACATTTTTGTCTGTTATCTTTGAAGATAACGAAAAGTTTTTTAACCCAACTTCATCAAATCCAAATTTGTTCTAGATAATATAAAATTTGAAAAATCTATTGAAACTTTCATTCCCAAAACAATTTAATTATATTCTGTTCGTTTTTAGCAAATTTAAGTATAAGCAAATTTTAGTTTCCAAACTTTTAAAAACAATTCCACGTGCGTTCACAATTTAAAAATGGAAGCAAATTAGAAATAACCAGCTACAGAACTATTTCTTTTCTAAACGAGATGCCTCCTTTGTTTAAGCGACTAGTCTATATACAGTTCAATGTGATTCTACAGAAAAAAACTTTGTGAGCAACAACATGGTTTTAGAAAGAGGCACTCAACAATCGCTCCTCTCTTATGTTTGCAACAATCTTTATGAATACTTAGACTTATTCAAGCTTATACTTATTAATTTACTTGATATTACCAATGCCTTTGACAATGCCAGTTTTATTATAATCTAGCAAAAATGTGTCTTTTGTCCCTAACAACTCCTTCATGAGAGTCTTTTTTTCATAGTTATCCGATGGGAAGCAGCGAGTAGTCATGTGCAACAAAGAATCAGTTGTTTTTAAACACGATAGCTTTATCTTCACAGATGAGACAAAGATTGCAGAATCTTTTGAAAGCAAACCCGGCTTCAAATCGAGATCAACAAAGCCATCAAATGGAGCAAAGAGTATAATCTTCAAATCATCATCAATAAAAATGCATTCAAATTATTTTGCAATAAAAACGAAACAAAATGAAAGTTTGTGATACCAGCAAACAAAAGAATAAATTTTGAAATTGAAATAGAAAACGTAGGAAATGTTTTGTCAAGCTATCTGCCTTGGATTTTTTTTGGATTCCGCAATTAACACAAGAAATATAAAACGGCCCCATCTGATGGGGTCAATTGTTTTTTCAACATCAAAAAATGTGGTATCTAATATTGTTTTTGTTTTTTTGATAAAACAAAACAAGCAAGAAATGATTACAAAAAAGGCAAAACTGCAGCCAGATTGCGCCAAATAGGTGTGCTCCACAAATCATTTCAGCTATGGTGAAAATAATGCGTGTTTGTAAACACTAAACTTGCTGCGATTTTCGCCCCATTTTATCAACGCAGATCTAGTATATTAAGAAAACGGTCATATGTTAATAAATGCTGAGGAGTATTGGGAAATCATTAGAGGATGCCAGAGTATGAGGTTTTGCTGGAAAGTTTTTTCAGCAGAAAAGATAGCAGTCGTATGGAATGTCTAAATAATTTTTTCAATCGTATAATAAACTTCAATGACTCATTACAAAAGAGTTCAGAGTTTATTGATTACGACATTTTTGCTTTCCCAAACAAATCTAAAGAAGAATTAAGAAGAGGCGTGAAAGTTTCGATATGATATTTGTTTATATGGATGGTCACCTTTCAAAAATTCATTAGATGAAACTCAACAATAGTTAAATCCCATCTGGGTTAAATTCAACTTTTTTTACTATGGTTCATATTTTTATAATTATTAAGTTTTTTATTGCGAAAAGATTTTTATTCTTTTTATTATTGTTTTAAACGTTTATTATTATTTTAAACGTTTATTATTATTAATATTATTATTACTTTCTATTTTTGTTATTATTATTAAAATTATTATTATTATTAATATTTTTATTTTTTTATCGTTTTTATTATTATTATTATTATTCTAATTATTCAATTTATGATTTTTTTCATCATCTTTATAATTATTGAGATACAGGATTAAACATGTTCTTGAAACTGCAACCAAGAACTTATATTACTTACATATAAACGCATTTCTCATTATGTTATCTTTTTACTATCTGTGTATATAGCTTTACCATCGGGCGCTAACTGCTCATTTCATGCAACCTGTTAGTTTAATGTTTAGCCTTACATAACACTATAAAAAAGCGCAGAGGAGATTATTGGCGATATGATACAGTCGCCTTGTTGCTCAATAGATATTATTGCGCACAATAGTTTTGAAACAGATATCCCATATATTGGAAAAAATAATAATACAGAATCCAGAGTCGATAATAATGTAAGCACAGATAATACACTAACACACAACCAATTGTTTTCGGAAAATACAACCCGACAATCCTTGTCATTTCAATTTTTACGCCAATTGGCCTATTCAAATACATTACTTCACATGGTGCAGTCAGCAAATCTTTATTAGGAGTAAACCCTTTCTGGGAAGCAGGCGCGACTCCCCCATTGAATAGAAAGAATGGTTCTCCACACTGAAAATGGCGATCATCGCACGCGACAACATAGAGGTAGACAAACTCCTAAAACTCAAATCACAAGCAGCGCTACCTACATATGAGGACGAAATCGAAGGAGAGACAGTAGACGAGGCACGAAACAGAGAAAAGAGAAACGAGAGCAGGATAGTTGATTTTGAAAACGAATGCAAAGCGATCGAAAGAAAAGGAGCTCTGGTAGACATAATATCGTGGGATGAGGCAGATACAAAAGCAAAAAGCCTCATTTACTCATCCCTCTTAAACGAAGAACGAAGGACATACCACCAGAAAAACCCCCATACTCAAATAGAAAAATGCACAACACACGAACTCGTCCACGAACTAAACATTACTTTCACAATTCCACGGAACACTACCTTTGATAGATTAATTTTTTCAAATCAATGCGACAATCACATGAATCACTCGAGACATTCTATAGTAGACTACGTGAAGCAGGCGAACTGTGCACGTTCGAAAATTTGGAAGAGGATTTAGTAAAAAATCTCCTCATTTCCAACATGACAAACACATCAATCCAAATGGACCTGCTGTCAGAAGTTCACACACCCCAACAAGAGCTGAACTTCGCATTAAACAGAGAGATGCGGACAGAAAAACAAACAATAAATAATTAAATCGCACACAAAAAACACCAGTTGGTCACATGTATCCTACATTAGATACAGACAACAACCACCAGCCCCACAACGCATACATCAACAACCGAGAATAGCAACACTCACAACAGGAAAAATTGAACCATGCTACAAATGTGGCTAACCGCTCATAAAGAATCACCTCAACATGTGTAATGCACAAAACTTCACTTGCAAAATCTGCAAAAAGATCGGTGATTTCACTTTGATGGGCAGGGCACCAATGCCCGGAAGGAGAAAATTCCCACATATCTACAGGAAATTAGAGTTAATCCACAGCAACAAAAGCAACAACAAACGAGAGTGAAACACATAAAAGACTAAAAACCGGAATAAAAGGAGATTCAGAGGAAGAAACAGTGGATGCCGAAGCAGCCCTATGCATCAAAGAACTAATGGAGGAATGGTCATCCGTCAACGTAGTCAGACCATCCCTATTCAAAGAAATAAAATCGTGTCAACCAACAAAGAACTGGGAGGAGAATTTTGGGTCAAAACAAACTGCCTCAACACAAAAATGGACTGGCGAGCAGACTCTGGTTCACCAAGATCCTTTATGCAAGAATCTACAGCAAGAAGCATTGTCACAAAACACCCAACTACAAAAATAACAACAATCACGGAGAAGACGAAATAGAATTGCTTCAAGAACCAAGACATCCAAACAACCGGAGTACTCCACATAACCCTCAAATCAAGATCATGGAAAGCCAGTAACTGCAAAATCATTCTAGTGAG
The DNA here is from genome assembly GCF_964194025.1 of Convolutriloba macropyga. Classification (NCBI taxonomy): domain Eukaryota; kingdom Metazoa; phylum Xenacoelomorpha; order Acoela; family Convolutidae; genus Convolutriloba; species Convolutriloba macropyga. The sequence continues at coordinate 50,433,537 of NC_134468.1, read as the reverse complement.
CAACCTTCCCAGAAGGTAATGGGAAGGGATATTCTACACAAACTCGGAATCGGCCTAACAGCGTCTAAACCAACTGGTAAGACAATTGATTTTATATCTGACTTTTCAACTTCAAGTCTAGGCCGCTCAAAAAACCATATGTCTAAATCAGCAGACAATGAAAAACTCACCCCCACACAACAAAAGGGTAGCAGAATACCCCTAGATAACACTTACTAGATCGAGTAGAAAAAGAGCTAGAAAAGCTTATCGTGCACAGACAAATACTCAGACAAGAAAATGTTCTGGCGAACACTTCATGAGCCCAGTGGTAATAAACGTCAAAAATGACAAAGCGTCAAAATCAAAATCGCATTAGATTCAAAAGAACTAAACGATGCCGTACACAAAAACAAATACCAAGTAAAAAGCATAGATCATCTCATAGACGCAGAAGCAAACTACATCTCCGCAAGGAGTAACGAAAACGGAATATTTTACTTTTCTAAAATGGACTTAAAAAACGAATACAGCCGAATACCACTAGACCTTCAACTGCAAAAACACTTCAACATATTAGGTGCAAAAGCAACAGTAACGTACAGATTCTAAACGGCGTTTACGGACTAACATATATGCCAGCAACATTGCAAAAAACAATAAACGTGACACTAAAAATTTGTCACAATAAATTTGAATTTCCAGATAACATGCTGGTAATCACGAAAGGCACTATAGTCGATCATGAAAAAGAACAAGACAAAATACTCAACCTACTAGATAAAGAAAATTTGGCGATCAAACTACAGAAATATGAATTCGCAAAAAAAGAAATAACTGGGTTGGGTTTCCAAATAACACCAACTGGTATAACCCCAACACCAAAGAAATGTGAAACTATAAACAAACTAGAGGCACCCAGAACACTTTAACAACTTAGATCATTCATGGGGTGCATCCAGCAACTCATCAAATTCACACCTAAACTCGAAAATATAAAATTCACATCTATCGAAAAAATAAAAAAGCAAATAATCAACATTACAGAAAACAAACACTTCGACATAACAAAAGAAACAAAGATTTAATGCGAAGCAAGTAAGAAGGGACTCGGAGCATGCCTGGAGCAAAAACATGAATCCGTATGGAAATCGGTCGCCTACGCAAGTCGGTTTCTGAATAAACTTGAAGAGAGATACAGCACAAACGAGCTACTTGCTATCGTATGGGCACTAGAACATTTCAAGTACTAACTATACGGAAATAAAATTTTGGTACAAACCACAAAGCAATTCTCTCGGCTCTAAAAAATAATAGAGGGAATAAAACATATCAAATTAGATTATCCAGATAGGTGGACAGATTACAGAAAATATCCCCGAGAAAAAACATGGGATTCGCATCCTTCGGGCATCCCCACGCCGGAGAATGAAGACGACGAAAAATTCGTCGTATACACAATACAAATAATAAAACATCTTTTATTGAAACACAACATAACTCCAAGTGGAGTGATTCAACCAACTGGTAATTTCAACCAATCAGACAACAGCACACAAAATGAACGAAATGACGTTACACACACAAAACAAAAGACACACACAATCGAATGCGCCTTTTGCCTTAGTAATCTCAAAAACAAGTTGCCTCGCTCATTTCAAAATTCCAAACCACAAAATATTTCAGCAGTTATAGCAATTACAACACGCCAGAGTCCAAACAAAGATACATTTGACGTACAAATAAAAAAACGCAAACGTGCACCAAACAAAAAGAATTCCCAATTGGATATAAACTCACCAAGTAAAATCCTTCGTGATAACAGTACTCAAACAGACCCGGACTCAAGCAAAGGCGAAGGCCAAAGCGCCCATAAGGATGAAAAATATGCCGAATTATTTATGGCAATCGACCAACTCCCCACACCCCAACACCGCCACAACTTAATGAGAATATTCAATGAGGAACTTAAGCGGAAATATCAAAAAAGGATTTAGGCCCTATCATAGAGTTAGTCCAAAGAAGATTGGCTATCGTTAAAGAAGTTCAAACCATTGTTTTACATGATTTACAGAGATCTCTCAAGTACACCGTCTGGTTTGTCTTTTATTTGATAACCGGCTGGATATTCAGTGAAAATTACGCCCAATGGTACTACAGACAACCCACAATAAGCACTCAGGCCAAGCGGGAAGGCTCGATTTGGCTTTATTTGTGTGGTACCCACACATCCATAGCAAAGTTGTTGCACAGGCACAAAGCTGCAAGCACTGCTTTGAGAGAGGTAAAATCTTGAAAACTCTTATACCAAAAAACAGTCTCGGAACACTGCCCACACTCTCCGAACCAAACGGAGAAATCCAAATGGATTTCTTCGGTTGGATTCCATATAAGAATAACACAGTAAATAACTACATACTAGTAACAGTCGATAGACTTTCAAGATTCCCCCATGCAAAAACATAGTAATTGTGATACTAACACAGCCATAGAATACCTCGAAAGCTACTGCAAACTACATGGAATACCTCGTTCCATCAGGTTCGATCACGCACAAGCATCAAAGGCAAAAGAATTCGAAATACTTCGCAAAAATAAAAACATAAAAATAATATTGGCACCAGCTGGTGACCACAGAGGCACGGGTATGGTCAAACGACTCAAACAAACAATAAAAAGAAGACTGGCCGTCTTAGATATAGACCCAACTGGTCAAACGCAACACTGCCATATCGTCTAGCAAACATCATAGAAAATATCAGACGGATCCCAGACGACACAACAAGAATCACTCGATTCGAAGCACACTTCGGCAGAAAACCAAGCACTGAGATATCAAATATCACAAAACAATCACACAAAAATCTTACATACAAAAATTTAACTAAATACTGTTTAGACAAGAAGTTGTTGAAACAAAATGCACTGACAATGGCGGAATTTTGGAAACGAGATTGTGTATCCAAGGATGACCTCAACATCACATATAGAGAGGAGACTGATGCTGAAGATTTTCAATCCCCAACAACAAGTGCACAAGAACCAACTGGTAACGCGGTACAATCCGAATTCATAGATAGCGATGACTCCGAGAACATCCCCCTAGCCATAACCACTAAAGACAAGAACCCTCTACTTAAGAGATAGCCATCAGAAAAACACTTCACATTAGTTGATTAAACCACAAAATTCATAAAAACTCGTAAAAAACGTAGCACAAAAATCTCTATCACGAAAAACGAAAGAACCACGACTCACACAAGCACCACAATGGAAAATCATAGCAGATGGTACTATCATGGGATACTCACAACACACAATAAAAATAGACACCCCTCTCAGAAAATACACGGTAAATAGAAAAAACGACCTAACGATAAAAACTAAACAGAAAACAAAAATAGAACCGGTAATTACCAAACAGAAACCAAGCAACTGAAGGACGCAACGAAAAACCAGCCAAGAGGAGAAACCAAGCATCAAAAGACAACAAGTACAAAATCTCGAACTGGAGAGAAAGTCTCCAATTGCAGCCCAGATAAAATTCGCAAAATGGCAGCACAAAACCAAAAACGACAGCAACAAATTAGAGCCAAAACACCAACGACACCCAAAAGACAACTGGCTAAAGAAGAAAAGGCTAAAAAACGTCCCCAAACCTCAAAAAAAAGCTCAGGAGAGATTTTCGAACAATGCTAGAAACAAATTGCACTCCGAAATCGTCAAGAATTTAACGCAAATCTCTCCTTCATTCAAATGGGTATGGCTGACATACAACAATCATACAACACAATTTGTATGACATCGAAA
>NC_134468.1:50372566-50407566 GCF_964194025.1 Convolutriloba macropyga | reverse complement strand
GGTAACAAAAATTTCAACATAGGTAGCTTTTGTATAGGCCTCAATAGAATAATGGTCATGGCCGATTGTTGTCTCGGTGTGTTTAACTCTTATCGATCACCTAAACCTGGGTCACTTTTCTAACATTGTGTATTCTGATCACAGGTGTACTACAACCACCCCTACTGTGTGAACCATGACGAAGTGGAACGTGTTTTCTCAGATGGGCACTTTTCATACGAGAGGATAGATGAAACTGTGTACCCTGCAGACAAGGAGTACACTGAAGCAGAGGCCAACACTGTAATGGTCAGGTTACTCCGCAGGAATCAACTGAAGACGGTCTCGGACAGTGTCTATCTCTACACGAAATTGAGCTAATCTGTACATTGGATTACAAATATCGTTTTAGTTGTTTCGCTCTGCAATAGCGAAAAATTGATGTATAATAAATTGTACCAAGCTTTTAGTTGAATTGCAAGTGAACGTTTGAAAAAATATATTTAACATGCAAATGACCATCAACTGATCATCTCCATGTTAATTATTGTTCTATAGGAAGTCCCATAAAGTTGCAACGCAAGCAAACGTTCGAAAAGCTCAGGGCATGCAAATGGGCTAGATGTTTTGCTAGATATCTGCATGTTTTAAATTTGAACTTCGACCTTTGAAACGTTCGATAGCGTTGCAACTTTATGGGACTGACTATATTTAAAATCCATTTTTCTATTTTATCTGCTTGTTTTAAACTTGAAGTCTGACTTTTGAATCCTTCAATAAATTTGAAACGTCCGCTTGCTTTTCAGCTTTATGTTTGGCGCTATATTTGAACTTGAAAAGCAGAGAGTTTTGTGATCATGGTATATTTGATACAATTGTCATTTTATTTATAATTGTGCTTCAATTCATCATGAAACAATATTATCGACAGGTCATACAAGTTTTTTCGTTATGACTATTTCTGTCAATTCGATGATTACTTGAGTGTTAATTTCAGATTTTAACGGTCAAAAAGCTGTCTTAGCTTCGGAAAAGTGACCAAAGTGACCCTGATCAGGCAAAACAGATCTGACCCCTAAATGTATAGAATTTAGTTCACCGTAAAATTTTACAGATTAAGTAATTGGAGCGCACGATGCTCAGATGTGTGTTCGAAGATATGATCTGGTCAGCAGACACTTCAATCTCGGACGTCGATTTGTTGTATTTCAAATGATTTTCCAGATGTTTGTTTTTGATACATTTAGGGCACGACCAAAATATCAGATAGCCTGTCGAAATCTACAACTAATCTGGGTCAACAATTTTCCATCAAATTTTTAGTTACGAAAGTCTCATAATTTGCTTGTTGAGAGTTTTTGGCTATGATAAATTTTCTTTGGCTAAGGTAAATTTTCTATTCAAAAGAATTAGTGTTGTGTAACGTCTACAAGCAGATGAACGGAAAACAGAGAATATTAAACCTTTCCAACTCTTCCAAAACCAATCAAAACTTACGTCTTTAATCATCTTAAATTATAGGTTTATCCAATGGAGAAAAGGCTTTCAATTATTCTCTTAGATTCTCCACATTTTCATTATGTCCACACCAGGCAGCATTTCATTCTCCGATCGGTTTAATAAAGGAAAGGGACAAATAAGGAACAAAAACTGCGCAAAAATGTTTCCTAAACTTTTGTACTTCTAAGCGCAATAGAGACTTGCAACGAATTCAATGGTGTATCATTTGAGCCAGAAGTATAATGGAGCTAATGGATAAAAGAACAAATTCAAAAGGTCTCAAGTTAGGACTCAATAGTTTGCTTTTCAAAAAAGACTTCCATTTTTCGTCAGGAAAAAACACGATTACTCAAAGAACTTTTGCAACTAAATCAAAAATCTCGGCTCATAATAATTAGAATCAGCTCAAATTTGTAGCAAATAGATCATTTGACGATTGTTGCAACTTTAAAAAGAAATCTTTAGAATTAAAGCGCTTTAGAACAGAAAAAGGTGTGGATGATGATAATGGCATCGAAAGCAGAAAAGTGACACAGTCCTGAAAACGTTCCTATCAGAAACGTTCCTACCCTGACAGAAAATTGTTTGTTCAGGTTGCTCGCCTAAAAATTACAAAGATAGTAGTCGAATTACATTATTTGCTGTTTTCTTTATCTCATGTTTATATGCAACCTGCCAGAAGTAATGGCAAAGACAATTTGCCCAATTTTTGATTGCCAAAAATAGGTCAAATGTCAAAGTTAGTCAAAAGCAGTTAAACGAAAAGATTTGAGTTTAATAAGACCAGTCTATTTTCGACAACTTTAAACCAGGATAGTTTTCACTGAAATTTATATAAGCTATCAAGCACAAGAATATTGTCGACTTAAGCAGGTTGAAAAAATTAAATTGTTGACTAAAGCCCGGACTGACCGTCAAGTCAGCACCGAAAAAATTTTGTCTTGGATAAGTACTGTATCAGAGCTCTGATCGTGTCCCTTTTTAGACTTGGCACGTCGAATCAAGTTTCTGTAGCCAAAACTTCTAATTGAGCCTTCAAGAATGCTGTATTTTCATTTATTTGGGAACAATGGGGCTGCTGGGTCTTCCTACTCTTTTTGTATTTTCCCCAGATGACATATCGACGAACTGATAAAAATCTGATTCAGCTGCATAGTCAAAACAATGAAAATTTCGAGAAAACACAAAGTTTGGCCTTAACGCCCGTTCAAAAAGCTGAAATGGGGGCTAAAGCAGCGCTGAATGGAGACCCATTGCTGCCCATTGAAACTCCTTTTTTTTCAAAGGAACAACCCACGATTAGTCTCCACCTACGTGTAGTGAAATTTTGTGCAAATTATGGCACGTTACGAAACACTTTTGGTCAATTCGAAATTTTCGCTAAAAACGTTTTATGACTTGTAAAGTCATGGTTAAGAGTTGCCAAGTCTTGGGCAAGTCTTGGCCAAGCCTTTGCAAGACATAAAGCTTGATATAAGACGTGATCAGTGCTGGTCAGCTAACCCAAGACGCATATCTCACGGAGGAAGGACTGATCAAGACTTGAAACTCGATCGGGGAAGTTTCTCATTTTTTTCTAATTTTTATCGCGTCAGGGATATTGATATTTTACTATCTAAAAAATTTAAGTACTCTGGTAGGAGGTTAGTTTATCTCCGATGATTGTTACATGCTAGAACAAATATTTACGCATGATTTGTGGTGCTAGTCTCTAATCCAAAGTATCGGGACAACTCAATTAATAGGCATGGCTATGAAATTTTCAGCTGTAAGAGAAATTGAAATTTTTTTTATTATGCAAGATTTTAATGACGTAGGAGAGATTAGAGAAATTTTCTTTGAGAAATTAGTATTAACATCACAGTGAGCACTAAACTCTTAATGCAAACTACCCGGACTGAACGTGAAGTCTTAATCAGCTCTTAAAAAGTCTTGTCTTGGTTAAGTACTGTATCAGAGCCTTGTCACTTTTTAGACTTGACACGTCTTGAATCATGTTCTAATTGAGCCCTCAGAACTGCTGTATCTTCATTTATTTGTGAACAATTGGGCTGCTGGGTCTTCCTACCCTTTTTGCAGCGTTGTGATGAAAAGCGTTGTGATGGAAAAAGTGAGGCTAACAGAATCTAATATTAACACTGATTCCTATGTGATCCTTCCTGACACATGTCATTGCGTAGTCCGACAAAATCTGGAGAAGGTTTGTGCGAACAGCTGTACAGAGAAGAAGACACAGTTTGTCCATCATGTTGACTTTCCTTAGAGGACTATAACTGTACATAATGAATCTCTATATTAAGGAGAAGCTAACAAACGGGATCATAATCAAATATAGCCGGGGTCATGTTTAAAATTCCTATTATTGATATCAAAATTGATATTAACTTAGTAATAAGATTTTTGACGTTACTAATAACTAAAACAATTCCTTTATTAAAACTCTAACCTTTATAAATCTTTCTTTCGATATTTTTGACGCTTTTATTTATACTTACACTATATTTTTGTAGAATAATTATTTTTGTGGTACATTTATATCATGATTTGAAAAGTGAGTATTAACGTTTTCCCTGCTATTGCTATTAACGTTTTTGTTGCTATTGTCGACTTTTTTATTGTAAACTGTTGTAGGGAATCAGAAGTTATTTTGTTTAGTTTCGCTTTTATCTGGCGCAATGTTGACTTTGTTATAAAATTTTGTTTTTAAAACAAACATAACTATTTAATTATTGTTTGTTGTTGTTGTTGCTTGATTTTTTTGTTCGTCCTAACTCGCTTTTGTTAATATTGGCAAATCTCATCAACCTATAGCATCATTATTTATTCCGCTGAGTTATTTGCTCTGGAGGCAATTTTGGCCGATCGATATATTCATCGTAGAGAGTTGAGACTGGTATCATTAGCAAGCTCGTCCGGCGTAGAATATGGAATTAAAAAGATTTTTTGATTTTCCTTTTTTATAGGGAGTTATCGAGGTTTAAACTTCTGAGAAACGTCGAGTGAATTCAGTTGTTTTTATGTCCATTTTCCGGAATTTTTGCCTAAAATTTGGTCAATTTTGCTAAAATTTTTTAAAAGTTTGAAAAATATTGCTGTTTTTTTGTTTTTAGAGACAAAAAATCTTGTCGACTTTTTTATTGAAATTTTTTTGCAAAATAATTTTGGCTAAATATTTCAAAATTCAGACTTTTTTTAATCAAAAAAAGCAAGAAATTAGCGTTTTTAGTCAACTTTGATTAGATTTGCTGGAAGTACACATCTAAACACCCCTAGCACAATCTTTGCAAACTACAAAGAGAGCCTTTCTTACTTCCACTTCCACTGAGGGTCTTCTGGAATTAAATATTTGCCGTTTTTTGCTAACTTTACTCGCTGATTATCAAAAACGCAGCAGTGATTTTTTAACTAACAAATTATCTATATCTACAACATTCGAAAAATTAAGTGTTCCTGCTGGACGAATAGCATTAGCAGGGTTGGTTTTGGACCAAATTTGGAGTGTTACAATCCAAAAAGAATTCGGATTGTAATCAGTCGGTCTTTTCTTTAAAAAAATTGATCTTTTATATATTAAACAAAGAACAGAACATTTCCAATCAAAGCTCAGTAGTGATAGCTCCAAATGGCTTCGTAAGCAGCTCCAAATTATCGCATCCAGTTTTCTTACTTGAAAGCTTATGGTCGTTTTCACTTTTAAAAAATTTTGTTTTTTGAATAAATAATGGCTTATTGAACTTTGCCTCTAATTTGTTCGTAATTTGGTCAACTTGTAGCTTAGTGTCAGCAATGAAGGTGTGATTCTTCTTTCTATTGACTTAAAAATGAATATCTACGGTTTTACTTTTAAGTTATGGTTTTCTGGCTTTGATGCTACTGGATTTCACAACATTTTTTTTTTGGTATTTGCCTTTCCCGCGTTTTCTAGTTTTGTCACATTATCACATTTTTGACAGTTCACATATCACATTATACAAATAAATAGATTAGGGTTTTAACGACTTCGACACTACTTTCCTGTATAATGACAGGTTTCTTTGGTTTTTGTTGGAAGAATAGATGGGCCGATGTTCTGATAATTGTAGATAGCGAATGGCTTTCATTACTTTGAGAACAATTGTTTTCCAAAAAAATACTTTCCAATTTCGCAATTTTTTGTTCTTTTTATTGTCTATTTGTTACCTAGTCTCGTGAATAACAAGTCAAATATGGTATTGGCTTCAAGAGAAGGTTGCAAAAAGGATTAGAGTCACAAAATTTAATGTTTTTAAAGAAGTCGTTATGAGGTCACAAGGGCTTCGTTTGGACAAATAAACGAACCTTTTCAAATATTTCATTTTTTAAATATTCGCTTTCATGATTTTGGAAATCATTTTGTTTCGAAAAAAGTATTACTTAATTTTGCCCTTTTTTTCTTTCTTGTCTACTTGTTTCCTAGTCCCATTAGTGAGAGCTCACATACTACATAATCGGTGTTCAGAGAAGGCGCAATCAAACATGTTATGAGGGTGAAAAACGGCTTTACGGCTTCGACAGCGTTTTCTGGCAAGTTTTCATTGAATTTTTGCTTGTTGTCTTTTTGTTGTCCTTTTTTTAACCGCATAAGAAATTGAATAAGGACAGGTCTGAATGCCTTTTTATGGAAGCTTTGATAATCGTAAACCTATAGGATAATTTAGTTGATTTCCAATAGCTTTCATTACTTCGAATTTAATTGTTTTAATAAATTAATCAAGTTTTTTCATTTTACATTTTTTTTCTAATTGTTACCAAACGTTATTATGGACTGGTCCCATAACAATTGTAGAAAATCAGAAGTTATTTTGTTTAGTTTCGCTTTCACTTGGTCCAATGTTGATTTTGTTAAAAGTTTTGTTTTTTAAAACGGACATTAAGATTTAATTATTGTTGTTTGTTGTTGTTGTTTGATTGTTTTGTTCGTCCTAACTCATCCTAACTCGAGTAATTGGCTTTGGAGGCAATCTTTTCGTTCAGACCCTTTTTCTATCTGTTCCTGATTTGGTAGACAATTATGCCAAAATTGTGGATCAGCGGTGTCGGAACCTTATGTGCGATTGCACATTACAGAGCCCCTTTGTTATTATTAATATTATTATCATTTTTACTGTTATTATTATTACTATTATTATTATTATTACTGCTACTTTTAGTCATATTATAATCATTATTGTTATTTTTATTATTATTATTATTATTATTATTATTATTATTATTATTATTATTATTATTATTATTAATATTATTAATACTAATATTATTATTTTTGTTTTTAGTATTATTATTTTTATTATTATTATTATTATTATTATCATTATTATTATTATTTTTATTATTATCATTATTACTATTATTATTATTATTATTAGTATTATTATTATAATTATTATTATTATTATTTTTGTTATTAATATTATTATTATTATTATTATTATTATTATTATTATTATTATTATTATTATTATTATTATTATTATTATTATTATTATTAGAAATAAAATTATTAGTATTATTATTTCTATTAATTTTATTGCTGTTTTAATTAGTATTGTTTATACTATTATTGCAAAAAACCGTCTTTCAAATCAATTTTGTGTAGCAGCTGGTCCTCGTGGCAGACAGATTTGTCGAATTTCTTGACAGTTCTAATGTAACCCAGTAGCGATATGTCAGTGGAGTCAGCAACTCAGTTTTCCTTGTTTTTGAAAGCAGAACAGCTGTTTATTTTGTTCAGCCGACTAGGAGAGTGTGAGGCAAACTGCCTTCCTTGCAATCGGATGAAAAGGTTGGAAACGGTAGCAGCAAGCAAAATGGAATGAATCAATTGCAAAAAAACCAGCAAAGTGAATCGAAAAGTGCAAATCAACAGATAAATTTAAGTGCGTACACTGCGAAAAGGAAATGAGCAGATCAGAAACGGACCACTTACAGGCGATTCAATTCTAAACATTAGTCTCTGTTCAGTACCAGTAGAGCTTCACCCAGCGCTGATCAAATAGGACAAGAAATTTCACGATCTGATTGAACAAGATAACACTAAGTGACAGCTTTGTTATAAAAAATCGCAGATGCAGATCGAGCGAGCACGCTAAAGGTTGTCTTTTACAAGATTGTTTGCATTCTGGAGGAAAAAATCCCCATGCAACAGAGCTGTCAAAAAAGCGTGTACACTCTACCCCACAAATGTTGTTGGGTTGAAAAACATCTAAAACAAACAAGGAATTGCAAAGCACATTTGGACTTCTTTTGGTTTTTACATATAAGCGATTGCACGCAGCCAAAATTGAATGCAGAGCAAAGCAAAGTGATTTAGGTAATTTTTGAGTTTCAGAATAACAACTACTCAAAAGGAATCTAATTTGTGCGAAATGTGCAAAACGGAGCAAAGACAAGATATCAGGATACGAAAAATGGTTCACAAAAATCGTGAGAGAGTCTGCGAAGCAACGGCGGGAAGAACGGTTGAAGAAATTCGATGTCGAAGTCAAAACAAATTTGAGACAGGAACAGGCGCCGTTTGAACGAATGAAGCTACAGCTAGAAAACTTATGCCAGATCAATCAACAGCTTGCTCGCCGCAAATAAACCACTGAATTGAAATGTCATGTAACCACATTTTTGAATTTCACGCGATCGTTGATAAAACGTTGAAGAACGGAACTGTTCCGCAGAGCTGTGTAAGATACAGAAGTGAGGTAATCAGATAGCAGTAACCTACCAAAGATGAAATTGAGTATTTTCAATGGAAAACTACCGGAGTGGTCTAGTAGGTTCATTGCAACATTGGATCAACGATCAATTCCTGACTCAGAGGAAGAGCCATCTGAAGACTTCACCGAAAAGCAAGTCAAAGTCAAAATTTCCTAAGAGGGGTTTTCTGGACAGCTCCAAGTTGCTGTCAGAAGCATTCTGGAGAGTAGAGTCAGCCGGCCTCATGTGACCATGTGATCGTCGATGCACAGCTGACAAATGTGCAAAACCTTACGACTAATTCATCTAGTCTTATCAATTTCTCAGGTAATGTTTCCATTTTTTAGGTGCCAAGGAGTACAGGCAAGCTGTTAGGTGATTGCAATCAGGCGAGGAGAAGAAAAATGATCTTGAATCAAATTGGTCACTGTATATGACAGTAGATCAATTACCGCAAGTCCTCAAAGAGAAGTGCTGATTCTCTGTTGGTGATAAAGATAAAGACTGGTCTCAACATTTTCTTTGGAAAATGGTTGGCTGGAATGACTTTTGTGAAAGACGGGTTTTCAATTTTCAAAAGGGAATGAAAAGGAAAAATCAAAGAAAAATCAGAAGAAAAGAATTCTCAAAATATTGAATTTCGGGTGGAGTTCGAAGGTGGAGGAAGCGGAGAAACGCAAAAAGATCCGCTTATGTTATGTATGTCTGCGCAAAGGGCATACAAGCAAAGGTTGTTATATCTTGCTTCCGGTAGAAATGGATGTATCAAGGCGCACAATTGATTGCTACACTCAAAAAATCAAAAAGACAGGCGCATTCAAGCAGTCGAGCTAAGCGCAGCAACAGTCCATCTGAGTAACGATGTTTCGAGATTTCTTCCGATAGTTTTCAGATAGTTCTTCAATTAGGGCGGTGGTAATAGGTTGAACTTATTTGTATTCCTTTTTTGTATATCTACGAGTCCACCATTCTTTAAAAGTGTGCAGGAGCCCAAGGCATCAATGTTACGCTCAACATACAAGGAACGGAAGCATGAAAGCAATAAAAGTTTCTGTAAAAATATTGGGAATTACAGTCAAAAATGTATTCAACCGAAGCATTTGCCCAGTACACCCGCCATTCTCATCGGGGAACACAAACTTTAACTATACCAAACTGAAGCAAAGAAATCAATTGAGTTTTTTGTCCGATAACATTTTGAACTTGATAGATATTGGCATCATCTTTTGACAAGACGCTAATGAGCTGCAACGCCCAATGGACTAAAAGATAGGAACATTAAGTAAACTTTTTGCCGTTCTAAGGCAATTGGAATGAGTACTCAGTAAACACATGAGGAACTTTAGACGACAAACATGTTTGTCATTTCGCAATCAAAGAACATGTGAAAGTGGCTGAGAGCATCATAAGCTGGTGGGACTTCAAAACCTTTGCTTCTAAATTCAACGTCCTCGGTGAGCAAAAGAAGGAACTGCAAACAAATTGATCAACAACACCAAGTTATTCAAGTTGGAAACTAATACAGAGGTTTCTTCATTGCTTTGAAAGCAGTTCACTGTTACTTGTGATAGTGTTTAGGAGTGCAGAAGTGCGTATGGAAATTGAAAAACCCATAACTCAGAGGAAGCTTCTCTCGATGATATCTTCAGTATTTCACCCAATCGGTTTATTTGATCCGTTCGGTTCTCCCATGAGACGGCTTTCGAAAAGCATGCTGACTAAGAATGCTGACTTAGGACAACAAATGTGAGCGCGGTGAAGCAGCGGAAACCCTGAATTGGAAATAACAACTGCCAACTGTAGATCAAAACAAGCCTTAAAAGAAAACACCTCAATGCAGAAACTGACAAAACCGAATTTCATTCACGTGCTTGCTGACGCATGCGAAAGTTCGGTATGTGCAGTGTTCTATATATAACCTCAGTCATGTAAATCCTAAGTCAACCTATTTATTTTCTGAAAAAGCAGAGTAGCATCAATGAGACATCCTTGGAAACGGCGTTTAGAATTGGATGCAGCAGTCATGGCATTGAATGTGAAAGAGCGGATAAACAATGAGCACGCATAGAAGATACATAAATACAACACTTGATCAGACCCAGCGAAAAGGGATACTCAGCTTTCATGTTTAACAAAGAGTGTTTGTTGTCAATTGAGCGTTTTGGATAACGGATACAACTAATGCTTCAAAGTGAAACCTTAGGAGCAGTATCAACAAGCCAGCGGATTTTGCACCGCAGCATTCAACATTGAAGAGCTCAAGAGAGGTGAGTGGCTCTCAGGACAAGAAAATAGTGGCCATTGAACCTAGTTTTTGTCTCAGATGAAGAAAAAACTTATGCATTGGTCTTCATAACATTCTCAAACCTGAAGGGAAATTCTAAAAGGTTTCAAAAACGGTCAGTTATAACTGTTCTTTGATGAAAAAGGACTTATTCGAGTCAAAAGCAGGCAGAATAGAAAAAAGCGGATCGGACTTCAATGCAAAGTATCCAAGATTGCTACTTTTGATACATCAAACAGCGGAGTTTTGTTTACGCAAAACGCAGACAAAAACAATTAACAAGAAAACAGTGAGCGTTTAAGAAACATTGTTCTACAGAGCCGTGTGTTCCTAGGCGTACGAACCGCTTTACAGTCAGTCAATAATTAGTGTGCTACCTGCAGAAAGGGAATGGCACAAGCAGAAACACCATTAATGGCAGATTTACCCGAGGAGTGGTTAGCTGCATCAACAGCACTTACAAAAGTTGGAGTAGATTATTTTGGGCCTTACACTGTGACGAATTTAGCGAACGTACAAAAAACGATAGTGTTGTCTGTTTACTTGTCTAACTGTACGAGCAGTTCGTATAGAAATGGAACCAAAGTCGAAAACAGATATTTTTCTTAATGCAATGAAGCAATTTTTACACAAAAAGACAAACCAAGTACTATAACTAGAGCCAACGGGACAAATTTTGTTTGAGCTGAACGCCAGTTTGTAGAGCACGTTACGGCATGGAACAAAGAATTGATCGAAAAACATCTAATTCAATGGGAATGGTATGGAAGTTGAATCCACCCGAAGTAATAGGGAAACGGTTGGTGACATGTTGCAGAAAAGCAATTGATGCATTGTTGGGGAACATATCAGACACTGAGGACGCTCTTTCAGCTGCCATGTGTATTGCTGACCAAACATTGCACGCAATGCGTTTGACTTCAGTCAACTAATACGTTAAATGCTTAATGGCATTGACTCCCACTCCCTTCTTTCTTGGCAACAGTAATATTTGTCTACCGTATCTACCATGCTCAAAAAAACTTGTTGATGGTTGAAAGCCGTTTGAAAAACTCAAGTTTAATGAAATCTTATATGAGTTAATTTTGGAAACAGTATTTGCCAAATTTGTACAATTGATCGCCTTTGGCTGATCTGATTGGGGTTGCGTTGCGGAGACCCCCATTGAGTCTAGCTGTGCGATTCGATTTGCAAAATTTTAAAAGACCGACAGAGTTTACAAGGGACCATAACTTCCAGACAGAAGCATTGTTTTCACGACTTGAAAACAGTGCCGGCAATGTTATGCCGAGCTTCTTGAATGAAGAGATGAAATCATGGTCAAATAAAGCGCTGGAGTTAGACTAACATGACAAGAAAAGTTTAAGGCTGTCTTCTAAAGAAGCCCAATTGATTGCAACTTTCAACATTAATGGTTAATAAGTAGTACTAGAAGTACAAAATTGTCATCGGTGAAGTGAAACCCAGACGCAAACCCGAACTAACGTCACTATTACCAAATCATTATCGCCACGTGTGCAAAAAAAACGAGTAAACCAAATTCTCGTGAAACGCCTAAAATACATACGGTTTTTCTCTCTCCCATTCTGCCTGAAAATTTTAGGAAACTGCCAATTACACCAAACCAACACCAACTGGTTCCACTTTTAATGGAACTGAATACCTAGACATTATGTTTGAACTTGTATTTGGAAGAAAAAAAGAATTGAGCTCGTTATCATATGGAATAAACTAGGATTGATTTAAATGGTTCGTATTCATCCTATGACATTAATTCACACTGAAAAATTGATGCTATGGAAAATGTTCAGCATTCAGTCGGAATCCTTTTCTAGAACCAATGGAAGATGCAATTGTTATTTGTAGTACCACGAGACTAGCAGCTTAAGAAGAGCTCAGAATGTTTGAAAACAAAATAAAAGTTGAATTTCGTTTACTTTTTTTTCTTGTGTTCGTTAATTTTTCTTAATTTTTATATTAAACTGAAATAGTGTGCTGTTTGAAGAACCTTTCTTTGAGTGTAAATTACTTTTTGTCTTGTCTTGTTTCTATAAATATTATAGTGATTGTACAGTTTAAATTAACTTTGAGTTGTTTAAAATGAGAACTAATATTGGTAATCTCAAACTTTTCTTCTGATATAAAGGTTGCTCAGTAAAGAGAAACTTTGTTGAAAGTACCGAGTTGGTTTATTTTTATGGCTTGAAGAATACCCAGTCTGCTATTGACAACCGGAACTTATTTTACAAAATCAAAGATCCCTATTTCCTGTTAGAAATCCTGGGTCTGAGATTGTTGTACGTTTGTTAAAGATACAGACGTGAAACTTTGCACTGCATTAGCTCAGCCATGGGGCTACAACTTTTTGTTTCGGAATATATCTGGATTTAACAATTGTAAACAAAAACTCTTCTCGACGAAAACTATTGATAAGTTGATCACAAACAAATAAGTCTATTGAAAACACGCATTTCAGAAATTTGCGTGTAACTACATGGTTACCTACAAAGAGGCAAACACGAAGAGTCAACAGCCAATTGAACTTTAAATTATCCCATAGAATATCGTGAGTAAGAGGAAAATCCAGAAACACTGTTACCGAGAAACATTGGAAAATTTACTAAATTTTTTTTTCATGGAATCATTTTTATCTACCAGTCGGCATTTATAGTTTGGGCGGCAGAGATTCTCGGGAAAAGTTACGATAGCCTTGTTGGCTCTGTTGAAGCATTAAAGAACTTGATTTTTGGAATCAAAATTCAGCATCTTTCTGAAAGTCAATTTTTTATACTGAACTGCCTCCCAGCAGTCCTAAAACAGTTAATTTCTCTTGATATACAAAAAAGAGCGTCTAGAAGGTCTTAGATTGCAAAAGGATTGGCAGTTTGAATATAAAATTAAATGTTCGCGAGACAAAAAGAAGGATTTGTGTCTTTAAGTCTGCCACACATGTGCGTTTGGAAGCAACACCAAAATTTCCACTACAATTTCAAATCAGTCTCAATATAACTTTGGTGAGCAAGCGGTTGTCTGCTTTTAGCGAAAAATCCATCACCAGAAACGACTTAAATTGCAATCAGGCAGCATCTTCTTGTACGAAAGCCGATTATTCTTTGGCATCTAAGACCAGTTGTCGTCCAGTAGGTATTGAAAATCATGAAAAGCCTGTCAAGGAGTATCATTTGCTCCCACTTGCAGCTGAGGTGTTGGGAAATTAATATCCGGTCTTTGCAGCGCTTTGTTCTGCTGGCAGAGAGCAAATAGTGACAATCCAATGGACTCTTTGCTTTTGAGCAGCTATTTCAGACAGTTTTTGCAATCATTATCCGTTGCTCAGCTATATTGCTGGTTGCACGAGCCTCTTAACAAACAAGCGATGAAATTTTACACTTGTTTAATGCAAAAACAAATTGTGTTGAATCAGAGGGGTAATAAATGTCAGTTGTAATAAATGAAGTGTTAAATTTCAGTGTGACACTTAAGTGTCACTCGCATATTTTAACCCGATTGTGTTGGTTCGTTTTCTCAGAATAAAGACCCAATTTTGCAGATCCCTCAGTCTTATGTTAATGTCTTAATGAATTGAATTGCTTCAGGTGATGAACTGCTGTTCAGTCAATCCGAAGACTGATTTATTTGTCAACAAGAGCTTTCAGTTTCATAGACATGTACTTTGTCAACATGTTTTTTTCTAGAAAATAGTCAATAAAGTAACTAAGGCGATACTTTGTCAAGGTTAAAAGCCGTTGGCGCTCCCAAAGCTCTTAGCAATCGTATGGCGAGCTTCAATGGATAAATTATATCTACAATTGGTGTAAAAATTGTATCAGGGAGTGACTAATTAGGCTCAGAGTTCATTAAAATCAACCTCGTGATCTTAGATTACGCTGGACCTTAAGAATAAATTATGAGATCGGCTCGTCTTCTGATTATATTTGTGCTTGTAGGTGTCATATCAAAGCATTGATGATGAATTGAAGCTGTGCACAATATTTGATCAATTTATAGTTATTGATACCAGCTTCAAATAGGGTTACTGATCTGATTAAAAAGGATTCACATATAAACGTATCTGAACCAGAGAACTTCAATTAACCTCTGATTGTGACCTTGTGAAACTCGTGAACTTAAGCGCAAGATTCGTTAAAGATAAGATCAAACAACTAGCTATTAATGGATGAAAGCATTCAGGATAAAATTGATTGAATTCGATTTAACACTTTGATAACTGACTGGTCAATGTAGTTTAAGAGTGTAGATCAAACGAGTCTGAATGATTTTTGGAATCTTACGGAGAAGAAGTAGCAATTAGGGATTATTTAAGCAGATAACCAAAATCTGGTGCGATTGCATCATAACCAAGTTCATCAAGCACCACACTGATCATCTTTTATAACTGAAGGTACGTAGTCATCACTTTCTCTTGATGAGGGACTGCAGTTTTTCTTTACATGCCTTTATAGTTTTTTTTTATTAAATCTCATCAAATTTCGCTCAAAAATGAGCAAATGCGCCAATTTCTATCAAAACCCCTAAGAATGACTCCCTAGTCTTGACTTGGAGTTATTAAAGACCGTCCTCGACCAGTATAACGCATGAAAAGACTGTCCTGGATAAATTTTTTGTATGTAAAGAATTTGTCTGGACTTTAAGGGATGTACTCGAATTTGGCTGGAGAATAAAATGTGTCCCTAAATTGGCTGGACAATAAAACGTGTCTTTAATTTGGCTGGACAATAAAACGTGTCCTTGAGTTTGGCTAGACAAAAAGTGTCCTCCAATTACGCTCGCAACTGTAGCAATGCCTTGTTTTTAAATTCCTTCAAATTTAAGGACATGTAGCAAAATTTGTTAACCATAGAGTAAGCTTGGGCAAAGTCTCGTGATCGAACCTGGGTGTTTGCGGAACTTTTTAGTTTGACTCAATTTTGTATATGAAAAGAATTCGGCTGGACTTATGAAAAGAATTAGCCTCAACTTTAATTGTCCTCGACCATGTAATTTAATTCAATATTTATCCATCACCTTGAAATAATAGGTCTTTTCATAATTCGAGGTCTAGACTAAGGCTAATTTCATGCAATCAATGTTGTGCGATCAATTAATATCTGATCATCAAATTTGAACTTGCCGATTTTTGAACAGTATTTGCCGAATTTTTGTCTTTTCAAATTTTCTACATTTTCGCGTGATATGAAAAATTGGACAGATCCGTGATGTTGTTATCAGAGTTACTAGTTGGACGAACGAAATCCTCAGATTTATTTCAGTTGAAATTTTACAAACATCTCTCTTTATGATTCAATCTGAATAAGTAACTCTTTACACGTTTTGTTGAAGACTTCACTAAGACTGGTCAAGTCTCGGTTAAAACCTGAATAAGTCTGTAAAAGCCCGAGGACTTGAACACAAGAAGTGATAAGCACCGATTCATTCATATTCACCCAACGTGTATATTACTGATACGGGTATATTAATTTTGGGCGGGAAATCTTCAATGCCTAATACACAAAAGACAAAGGTGAGAAGACTGGTCAAGTCCAATCTCGGTTGATTTTTTCTGGGTTTCAACACTTCGACCACATTAAGCGTTCATGAAAATTATCACTTTCCTGTTCATTTCATGACTTTTCAATACAATCACTAAAAATAGCTTACAACAAATATTCCTTTGAGTGCTAATGTCCCTCATACGCTCATTAAAATTTTGTCGTGTAAAATCACACGAGACGCTTTTTTCACACAAAAAATGTGTGATTTTCCATCATGCGATTAAAAAAATTCACACGAGAGATTTTAGAGTGTATTAATAATACCCACCAGAAGCGTGTGCAATATTTTTACATGATGATTTACTATCTAATGGCACGTGTTCTGTAACAGATTTGTAACCTAATCAGGGTAGACGATGTTTAAGTTGAAAAGAATAAAGCATTAATTTATCAGATTGCATTAGAATCTTTAAAAAATTTGAAGCGTTCAATGCCTAGGGTGGTTTCCCACTGTTAAGATTGTCCATTTGTTATAGAACATTTTATACTGCTTTCAAATTCTTTTTATTTTATACTTCGAATTATTCTTCTATCAATTTCAGCTGATATTTATGATGACAATGATAATTGATTTATAGACATCAACATGGCGTACATATCTTGATAATATGTGTGATGATGTACCTAAGACCACGAACAAACCAATGCTGACAGTATCTGTTCTGTTCTTTCTCACTGGTTGTCAAATACAATATATACGACCTATAGGCACTAAACAAATACTATCTATAGACACTGGGTCATGGTGTTAGACTTGATATTGTCAGAGAATTTCCCCTCGGAAGTCAGAGGGAACTCAACAGTCCAAGGGAAAATTAGTTCCCAATTACCCGGAACTAATTTTCCCTTGGACTGTTGTGAAATTTGAGTTGAAAGGAAGTTTTTCTAAGCTTTTAAAAATGACCCATTTGTATTTGGTTCTATTAAAGTGTTTGGCTGAAACTCAGAGTTCCCTCTGACTTCCAAGGGGAAATTCTCGGATCTTTGAAGCATGTTATTGTTTCATTTCTCAATTACGTTTGCTTCACTTTTTCGCGTGCTGATTGTGAGTTCAACTTTGCGTTTGATCAGATTCAAAGCCACACTAAAGCAACTTCTAACCAGACTTATTTGGGTTTCATGATCAGGCTATTGTGCGCAGAAATCTGTCTATGATCACCCTTAACTGCTCTCAAAATTAATTCATACCAGTCGGTAGGGGGGTCCGCTTTAAATGGTCTCCGATCATACCCTGTTGTGCTCCAAATTGTCCGATGTAACTACTGTTAAGTATTTTAACATCGCTGTAATGATTTTATAAAGAGTCTCTTCCACAAATTAGTCATCCATTAAAATCAAATTCAACAGAATTTAACCATTAAGAGAACGTACAAACGGTGAAAAATTGGTTTCTATGTATGCCTGCGCTGAAGTTGCTGGCCTTGTTGTGGAATTTAGACAGTCTTTAAAACTTAGTTATTTACTGTTCCTTATACTTATTTATGTGGAGGAATTGCGATGGCGCGAGGCTCCTAAACCCTTTAGTTTGCATCAGGTTCAACAGACTCCTAATGAGTGAGTGATCAGACCCGAAAGTAATTCTTTCTCCTAGCAGAACCAACGTCTCTCAAGGATTCAGGGATACACTAAACTTAATGCCCAGATACGCCTTTATAATACGCATTTTCAATTAAAAAGCAATTAGATTGGTCACATATGCTTATGAATTTTTGTGGTGACGAAAAATTTGACCCTGAGAATATTTAGTTTACCAGATGACTGTCAGCACATCAAGCAGTACTGGAGCTGGAGCCCAGTGGTCTCTCTGTGGACAACTATCCAACTATGTGTCCAAATTGATCCCAACACCCACTGGGGATACAGTGGTTCTCTTCCTCAACACCCCCCACTTCGAGTTCATCAAAGAGATCCTTGACTTAGGTGTCCAAGTGCACATTGTAGAGCAGGACAAGACGATTGGGGAGAAACTGATTGAATTCCTAAAAGACGGTCCCAATGCTTTGACTTCTTCTGAAAGCATGCCATCAACATACGTCTCAGAGGACAAGCGGTTGACGTTGCACAACATGCTTTTCCGGAACTATTATTGCGAAGAAATGAAATTCAACGTAGTGTTCGATCTTGGAGTACTCCCAATACTACCCAACAATAGAGAGGTACGAAGACTTTTTGGTGAAAAGTTGATCTCCATTTGCGCCGAAGGAGCCAAAATGGCGTTCTTTAATGCTGAGAAAATGAGTAAATTGCAACAAGGAGAAATCAAAGAACTTTCCGTGATCGATTTGAATGCGGCTTTTGGCAGAAACTTCCACTTTACAAAAGAAGTTGAGGTTGAGAACCCGCTTGGATACTCGGAGATATTGTACCTGGCTCACAAAACGGCAATCGGAGGAATATTCTACGATGAAAAATATTCCAAAGGATATTCTCCGTGGCACATGGATACTGTGAACTACAATTTATTGAAGCACTACAACCGAATCCAGCCAGAAGGAGAGCCTCTGAGGAAGATCCTGGTCCCGATGTCTGGCAAGACAGTTGACATCAAGTGGCTGGCTGACAAGGGACACGAGGTAGTGGCCGTCGAGATATCCCAGAGTGCATGTAGACAAATATTCACAAGGGACAACATCCCATTCGAGGAAATAGACTGCCCTCAGGTAATTACTCCATCTCGGCTGAGCCCATCAACTTTATTAAGTTAATTCCTTGACTAAACTGGGGTCTGACCAGAGCCCCTTCAACATATGAACTGGGACAATTGTGCGTCAGAGAAGAATACAAATTCTAGCTTGTCAAACAATAGCAGAAACTTTGAAGTGTGATTAGATCAATTTGGTCTGAAGTAATTTTGGTCTGGAATTGTTTGATAATAAATTGTTGAGAACTCACTGCGATGAGCTTAAGCAAACATTTGAGACTATAAATGGAAGTCTGGTTTAGGCATATACTGTTGCTACAAAATTTTCATTGGAAACTATTTCGATCTCGGATCTGATCGCCAGGCTTACCAACCCCAGATGCCAATAATAAGGCCATATTATCGTTTCTATAATTTAAATATCTGAGTTTCAAACAAATAATGTACAAGATATACAAAAATTAGCTCGTATTATTAGTGCTCATTTATGCGAATATTCAATAAAAACTTAGATTAGCTAAAAAAGATATTAATTGATTAGCATGTGAATAGATCTTAGTTCCGAGTCCCGGACGTGATAATCTATTTTCGTAATATTTCATGAGATTCATATAGGGACATGGTACAATCGAGTTCATCAGTTGGAGGTCAGTGGATATTAGAATCAGGTTTCCATGAGTGGGAGAATTTAACTTCTGATTAAGAGGTCAATAATATAATGATAGCGCCGAGAAAAAATTAGAATCGAGTTCGGTTTTGTGGCCTGTGCTTATCGACACAGCAATAGAGTTCGTCAAGTATATTCTTCTTTTGTTTTCTGAGTTCTAACTACTCATAAGTTCTAAGTTTCTGATATTCTTTGGAAACCAACACTCCCCCCTTTTTAAGTAAGTTTCTGGGGACAGATTCTCCAAATCCATTTGGTTGTTTTCTATTTCTTTTCAATTTCGATGAAGGCTCTGATGTTTCAGGATGTGTTTGCGCTGCAGTTGATATCGCTGCATAATTATTGTTTTGATATGAACTTACACATCTGTGTTCTGCACTTGTGATTCTAATTAAAATATGGTCTCCTCCTTAGTTGAGTTTTCAGATTGTCTTCATATAGTCTCCCAAAATGATTGTCGCTCACTTGAGCATTCCACGTTGACCTTCCGGCTGTATGGGAGATGTCTTCAAGCCCTTTCTTTTGAGCAAAATTCGGAAGATCTGTCTTTGTCTTCTCATTGGCTTTGGAGGGAACAAGTTAGCACAAATTTGCTTTTGGATGTTGTCTGGCTTTGCGTCCTATATATGCAACTGGAGAGTTGCTTCTCGTTTTTGAATTTTTGCGATGTGTCATCGGTGCTTTTTGCAGAAATGCTCCAAATAACACGCTGAGATTGGAATTCCAAGCTTGAAGTTCCCGCTTCAATGTCTGAACTGCTCTAAGAATTAGAGCATTGGCTTTTAGATGATGAAACGGTTTTTCCATTTTCCTAGTTCCCAGTGATTCAAACAACTGTATACGATCACCACTTACAAACTCATGACTTTTCTCAGATACTCAAGTCTTAGTTATATTTGCAGCAATTGGACTAAGATAAGTTTTGACTGCTTATGATGCTTTAGATAGCTGAAATAGAGCTTCGATCGAGCCTGAAAAAATAGTAAGATATTACCTTAATTGTTAACGTAACCCCATTCTAAGTAGAACCATGTAGAGACTCTTTTTCCCAATTTAGACCTGCTCATTTGAAATTCTTAAAACAACAAACAAAAAGTGAAACTTCCTTCTTTGCATTCTATCTGGTTGCTTTCTTTTCATGATTTGTCTCTTGTGGCTTCGTCAAAACAAAGTTTTTGCGTTTGGTTGGAATGATGGTAACAACGCCTCTGAAGATATTCACATTGTGTCTGTTCTAAGCATCCTTCTGTTGTTCGAATGTGTTTTCCGCCTCAAGAGAGCTTTTTCAATTGACAGTTTTAATTCCTTTGTTTGTGTCAAAGAATAGGCTGTTTGTTCCAAGGTTTATTTTGAGTTCTTTTTAGGTCATCACGTCATTCTGAGCGAAATGGTTGTTGTTGATTGCAAAGCACATTCATTTGTTATCCAATTGATCTTCATCAAAATCATTATGCTCAAAGAATCCGCATGGGGAATCTAATCTGCTTATGTGCACATCAACTCAAAATACAAGCCCATTAGAGCTACTGTCCACGTTGTGATCTCCACGTCTGGTGCAATGAGATGTTTTAATTTTGTATTATCTGTGTGCGAGGTAAGTCATCTTTCTATTAAAAATTGCATCAACTTTGTGACCACCGAAAACTGCGTGTGATTCCCGCTTTATGTGGGAGTAATGTTGCACCGATGGAGTTATTTTTTTAAAACAAAAATCACTTGATGTCTCTCCTGCGAAGAAAACTAACTTTTGCACTTTCAGAGGCGTCTGTATTAACTGTGGCTTCCTTTTTGCAAAATATAAGGGCAAACATGCGGGCTAGCACACAGTTCAGCTTTTTCTCCGAAGGTTGATTTGTTGCCATTTGCTCAATGTTCGTTCTCTGTCATATCTTTCAGGGTTAACATTTTAGTTGCGGAATCGGGAATTGTTCTTCCGTCGAAATTAGCTAGCCCAACAAACAACTCGAGTTGTTGGTTCTTAAGATTTTCAACATGTATAGGATCTAGTGCTATTCCGTCCATCGAAATTTGGTGTCCAAAAAATTAACAGTTTTGAGTGGTTTTAAAAAGGACAAATTGTCTCGAACCGTCGATTGTTCCGTGTTCTTGTTGAACTGTTCTTTGGTAATTTCATAGCACAACTTATCGTCTTGAAAGATCAAAACACCCTTGAATACTTTGAGCGTTGATTCATTGCAATTCTTGAGGATTGAGGAACAGTTCTGCAATTCATGCGGTAGTCGGCACATTTTGAATAGTCCCTCAGGTCTGTAATTTGCGCATAGTTTGTTTGCCTCCTCTTTACACGTTCAATATGGTAATGGGAATCTGAGAAGTCAATCTTGACGAAATAGGGGGCCATAAAGATTAAGAAAACTGTCTCCATGTTTGGTATGGGGAACTTCTCGTCGATCTGTTTGCTGTTGATTTGCAAATTCAATTCCATGCAAAGAGTGTGTTATCCACTCTGTTCCGACTTCTCTATGAGCTTGTCTTGAAGTGGCGAAGTGGCAGTTGTATTTTACTGGCTTTGCAAAACATTGGCTGCGATCTCACTATTAACGTGACATGAGCGCTGTAGTCATTCACGGCAGGCAACAGGGTTGGATGTTTTTTCAAATTGCCCAAATTGTTTTTCAGACCGTCAAACTGCATAATTACTAGTTGCTTTTGTGTGTACTTACTTAGGTTCCACTTAAGGTAACAATTAACTGATCAATTAGAGTTAATTGATGGCCACCATGAGCTTCAATATGTCTTATTTTACTATCTAACAGGTTTAGCAAGCTCAGTCTATATTTAAAGTGATGTGGGTGTGCAATCGGCACCTGTATCAACTTGCATTTTTGTTTTGCAGTTATTCATTGACGATTATTCCCTTGTGGGAGACATCCTAAAAATTTCTTCTTCAATGCACAGCATTTGCATCTCCAACTCCTGAGATATCTGCTTTGAAGTGTTAACTTCTTCAGAAAAGTTGTTTTTTTTTACTTTTGTTCAGTTGGGGTTTGTTCCTAAACAATTTTGAGAAATGTCTGATTTTTTTCAGGGGTTGCAAATTTGCACTGGACGGCTTCTACTTTAATGTGGCTAACCACCGCCTCCAGTGCACAAAGCGTTGCTTTTGTGAACCTTGAGTTTCTGGTTTTGTTTTGGAAATGTTTTTTAATCTGTACCCACCTTCGTTTTTGCGGTAAAAGGCTGATTATCCGGTTCCGAATTTGCCGTAGCCATCACTTGACCTCTGAACTGTAACTTATTAGTCTTCTCCGCAATGAACACTATTAGTTTTGCTTGAACACCGTCTAGTAGTCTAACTTTCGCTTCATCGTCCCAGAATCCTGAGATAAACTTTAAAATTCTCTAAGTCTTTGTTGGGTTTGGTAGGTAATTGCTCTGAATTTTCGAAGAATGTTGCACTTTCTGCCGTTACTACTCTTTCTTTTGTAGAAATACAAATTTGAATTGGTTTTCTGATGTTTTGAAACAAAGTGTCTAATATCATTTTTTGCCCCACTAATGCTCCTAAAAATAATCAGAGCGTCTTGCCCGCAAATGCAAAAACGCGATTCGTTTCCTGTAGGTTCACTATCGAGATTTCTTTGTTGACTTTATCCCTTTTCTCCTCTGCACAAATTTTCGCCTCATATTACGTCACCCACGGAGAACAGTAGTCACCATTAGGCAGAACCGGTTTTTCGTGGTTGCTATGTGGTCTTGAAAATATTGCAGCGATTGGTTATATGTGTCAGAGAATTCAATAAGCTGAATTTTCAAATAAAGCTGGAACTGAAAATAAACAATACTGACAGTTAATTGAGAGTTAAAAAATAATGATGATAGGGCCAAGACGAAAATAGAATCGAGTTTAGTTTTTGGTAATCACTTTTTGACATAGGAGTAGAATTTGTCACGTAAGTTATTTTTTTGTTTTCCGAAATTTTTACAAAGAGTAACTTCCAAGTCTCACAATATTTTTCCGAAACCATGTTATATGCAGGAGAAGCTTACCAAATTTCAATAATTGTTTCAAACTACCTTAGTGGGGTAGGAACTATAAACTCCACCGTTTTTTTTTCTTCAGTCAGTTTTAGCGATCGACATGTTCATCGTAGATTGTTTTGTGTGGTATCAATAAAATGCCCGTAGAGCGTAGAATCTGAAATTTAAAAGATTTTTTGAACTCCCTGTTTTTCAGGTAGCTATCGAAGTTTAACACTTTGTGGACATTTGAATGATATGATTGTTTTTGTTCTTGTTTTCCAGAAATTTTACTCAGTTTTGTCAATTTTGCGAAGAAAATGTCAAACTTCTCTAACAATAGATTTATCGGTTTCACCTATAAACAATGAAGACGTTTACATAGTTTTTTGATCCGACAATTTCAACTCAAATTCTTTCGACAAAATTTTCTGAAATTCATTCAAAATTGCCAAATGTAGTTGTCTGATAGTTTTTGAAACCTTGTCTTTTATTTTATTTTTATTTATATATAATTATTTATTTGTCATATTTTAGCTTTGAATCAGTATCACTACTGAAGGACCCATTTGACCTTCTTAAATCGTAAAAAAATTTAACCCTGTTAGGATTTCAGTTGACATCTACTGGAGCTTTTGAATTGTTTAGAGAAGATCTTAGGGATGGCTTCAGCTTTGCCACTCTTCTGATTTTTGTCAGTTGGCGGCGTGGTCTAAGTAAACAAAGCTGGCATCTTTTTCATGCAAAGAACTTATATAGCGGTCATAGTTTCTAATTTTGATACCACGGGTTTTTATCATATATATATATATATATATATATATGTATATATATGTATATATATATATATATATATATTCTTATATATATATATATATATTTATATATATATATATATATATATATATATATTTGGACATCTGTCCATTTTCAAAAATGCTTTCTATGCTGCCTTGTCACATTATCTAATTAATAACAGGTCCCATTGGCCTTGAAAAACACAATCGAAATTATTCTCATCGCAATTCATCATAGCTAATGTATATAGTGAATAACGTATTTTTCAAACGGTCTCGAAATCATACTCTTGAAAAATATAACTGACTTTTATATATTGATTTTTTTGCTTAAAATTGTCGTTCTTTTTGTAGCCAGGTCACATATTCATGGTGAATAGAAAAATCAATCGCTTTTTTGGAGATGTAATTAAACTAAGGTAATGATATCGTAAATGGCTAATAATATTAATGAATATGACTTAACTTTTTGAAAAAATTAAATGGCTTCCTGAATTCCTCTACTAGTTGCTTTTGTGTGTACTTACTTAGGTTCCACTTAAAGTAACAATTAACTGATCCGTTAGAGTTAATTGATGGCCACCATGAGCTTCAATATGTCTTATTTTACTATCTAACAGGTTTAGCGAGCTCAGTCTATATTTAAAATGATGTGGGTGTGCAATCGGCACCTGTATCAACTTGCATTTTTATTTTGCAGTTATTCGTTGAGGATTATTCCCTTGTGGGTGACATCCTCAAAATTTCTTTTTCAGTTTACAGCATTCACCTCTCCAACTCCTGAGATATTTGCTTTTAAGTATTAACTTCTTCAGAAAAGTTGTTTTTTTTTACTTTTGTTCAGTTGGGGTTTGTTCCTAAACAATTTTGAGAAAAGTCTGATTTTTTTTCAGGGGTTGCAATTTTTAGTTAGCACTGGACGGCTTCTAATTTATTGAGACTAACCACCACCTCCAGTGCATAAAGCGTTGCTTTTGTGAACCTTGAGTTTCTGGTTTTGTTTTGGAAATGTTTTTTTTTTAATCTGTACCCACCTTCGTTTTTGCGGTAAAAGGCTGATTATCCGGTTCGGAATTTGCCGTAGCCATCACTTGACCTCTGAACTGTAATTTATTAGTCTTCTCCACAATGAACACTTATAGTTTTGTTTGAACACCGTCTAGTAGTCTAACTTTCGCTTCATCGTCCCAGAATCCTGAGATAAACTTTAAAATTCTCTAAATCTTTCTTGGGTTTGGTAGGTAATTGCTCTGAATTTTCGAAGAATGTTGCACTTTCTGGCGTTACTACTCTCTCTTTTGTAGAAATATAATTTTGAATTGGTTTTCTGAAATTTTGAAACAGAGTGTCTAATATCATTTTTTGCCCCACTAATGCTCCTAAAAATAATAAGAGCGTCTTGCCCGCAAATGCAAGAACGCGATTCGTTTCCTGTAGGTTCACTATCGAGATTTCTTTGTTGATTTTATCCCCTTTCTCCTCTGCACAATTTTTTCCTCATATTACGTCACCCACGGAGTACAGTAGTCAGCATTACGCAGAACCGGTTTTTCGTGGTTGCTATGTGGTCTTGAAAATATTGCAGCGATCGGTTATATGTGTCAGAGAATTAAATAAGCTGAATTTTCAAATAATCCTGGAACTGAAAATAAACAATACTGACAGCTAATTGAGAGTTGAAAAGGATAATGATATGGCCAAGAGGAAATTAGAATCGAGTTTAGGTTTTGGTATTCACTTTTTGACATAGGAGTAGAATTTGTCACGTAAGTTATTTTTTTGTTTTCCGAAATTTTTACAGAGAGTAACTTCCAAGTCTCACAATATTTTTCCGAAACCATGTTATATGCAGGAGAAGCTTACCAAATTTCAATAATTGTTTCAAACTACCTTAGTGGGGTAGGAACTATAAACTCCACCGTTTTTTTCTTCAGTCAGTTTTAGCGATCGACATGTTCATCGTAGATTGTTTTGTGTGGTATCAATAAAATGCCCGTAGAGCGTAGAATCTGAAATTTAAAAGATTTTTTGAACTCCCTGTTTTTCAGGTAGTTATCGAAGTTTAACACTTTGTGGACATTTGAATGATATGATTGTTTTTGTTCTTGTTTTCCAGAAATTTTACTCAGTTTTGTCAATTTTGCGAAGAAAATGTCAAACTTCTCTAACAATAGATTTATTGGTTTCACCTATAAAAAATGAAGACGTTTACATGGTTGTTTGATCCGACAATTTCAACTCAAATTCTTTCGACAAAATTTTCTGAATTTCATTCAAAATTGCCAAATGTTGTGGTCTGATAGTTTTTGAAACCTTGTCATTTATTTTATTTTTATTTATATATAATTATTTATTTGTCATATTTTAGCCTTGAATCAGTATCACTACTGAAGGACCCATTTGACCTTCTTAAATCGTAAAAAAAAATTAACCCTGTTATGATTTCAGTTGACATCTACTGGAGCTTATGAATTGTTTAGAGAAGATCTTAGGGATGGCTTCAGCTTTCCCACACCTCTGATTTTTGTCAGTTGGCGGCGTGGTCTAAGTAAACAAAGCTGGCATCTTTTTCCTGCAAGGAACTTATATAGCGTTCATGGTTTCTAATTTTGATACCACGGGTTTTTATCATATATAAATATATATATATATATATATATATATATATATATATATATATATATATATATATGTATATATATATATATATATATATATATATATATATATATGGACATCTGTCCGTTTTCGAAAATGCTTTCTATGCTGCCTTGTCACATTATCTAATTAATAACAGGTCCCAATGGCCTTGAAAAACACCATCGAAATTATTCTCATTGCAATTCAACATAGCTAATGTATATAGTGAATAACGTATGTTTCAAACGGTCTCGAAATCATACTCTTGAAAAAAATAACTGACTTTTATATATTGATTTTTTTGCTTAAAATTGTCGTTCTTTTTGTAGCCGCGTCACATAGTCAGGATGAATAGAAAAATCAATAGCCTTTGGAGATATAATTAAACTTAGGTAATGATATCGTATAATGGCTAATAATATTAATGAATATGACTTAACTTTTTGAAAAAATTAAACGGCTTCCTGAATTCCTCCGCTTCTATCGTTTTTCTTTTCTGGCAACTTGCGGCTTAGTAGCTGGTATTATTGAAGACGTGATATTTTCGGTTTTTGCGAAGAAAGCTTCAATCTTTGTTTGTTTTTACGTTGCAACTCAAGGATACTTTGCGTTTACGTTATTTTTTCACAAAAAAATTATACTGCTCAATGATTGTGGTCTATTTTGAGGTTTTTTCTTTTCGTTCTACTAAAATGAGGATCATTTTTTTCAGAATTGAAACATGTGTACTCTCATATCTTTTCAACGAAAATCTTACTTGAACGCTATCTTTTGCTAAAAATTGTTTGCTGATTGTGGAATTGTGACTGTTGTCGATGTTAACTTATAGTCTAAGGACTTAATCTACACGAAAAAACCACTGACTTCTCATAGAGTTACACGTTAATCTATCAGGTTAATTTTTGTTCTAAACTTATGATTGTTTTTTAGTATCATTGAACTAAAAAATTAGTGGTATTATGGAAAAGTAGCTGTCAATTTGCAGCGTAGTCTCAAAAATAACTGTTATATTTTGTTCCTAGAGAGAAAAAGTTTGTTATGATAGCTTCTTTATTGAATGGTTTTAGGGTTGTGACACTTCCGTTTTACGTATAAATCTGAGGTTTTTGGATGATTGACCATTTTTGATTTTCTTCTTGTTTTCTCACATTACAACTTTAATGAGGGTTCATTAGATTTAATAAACAAAACCATTAATCCAATATAATTTTTTCAGTAAATATTTGTTGCTTCTTTTTGTGGTCTTATGACATTCAGGATAATGACATGTCCCATTGGTTTTCTACGGAGATATGAAATAAGGTACTTAACTACTTCAATAAACTTAAACTGTTTTACTGACATTGAAAGTAATTTTTCTCAAAAAAAAACAAATATCTTTCCAAACTTCGCCCCGAACGAAATTTACTTTTGTCGGCCTTTTACCTAGTCTCATCACAGACCGGTCCCATATATTTTTGATTCTACGTTATCAAATTTCTGATGCCAAATAGATTCTTATTTGATGCTTTGTTCAAAGGTATCTGGATTTTTTTGGCGTTTTTTTAATGCTATATTGACCTTGTTATTATGTGTTTAAAAAAAGATAATGAGTTTTTTTGGAAATTAACGTTTGCTTTTTTGTTGCATTTTGTTGTCTATCTTGCGCCCTAGTCACATTAATGGCAATTCTCATTGGCTTTGCAAGGCTGTTTAGAATTACTCATTTAAAAATAAATGACCGGTTCCAGTGGCTTCTTAAGGAGTTCAAAAAGAATATATCTAGTATTTTTAGTTGAAAGCTGATTAATGTAATGACTCGCCCTCTTTTTAGTCTTGTTTTTGTCGACTTTTTACCAAGCCCCGCTAAACACTGTGGTCGCATCTGATGTGACATAATGTACAAAGTGATTTGCTATGTTTAGCTTTTATCTGACGCTATTTTGACTTTGCTAATCAGTGTCTTCTTTGAAGGAAAAACAGATTTTGTTTGACCGTAATTAATGTTTTAATTGTTTTGCTTTGATGTCTTGTCTCGTGCTGGTGTTAATGGCAGTCATCATCAGCTGTCCAGTGCGGCATTATCTACCGAGCATTCAATCCTTCCGCCAATTTTCTTGCATTTTTATTTGATTCCGTTTGTTTCCTCGGCTCATAAAGACAATATTTTAAATTTAAGAGATCTGTTTAATGAGACTTTCCTTGGTAAAATGTTCCCAGTCTGCATCACACTCAGTTCATTTCTCGCCCACAGCTAAAAAAAACTAAACTAAATACTCCACTTGGACAAAAGACAACTACTTTCTATCATTTCGTAATACATTTTTTTCTGAGCAAATACAAAAACAGCAGCTTCCTTGTTAAATCGGATTTTGATAGGAATATGGGAGAAGTTTGACGCCTCATTCTTAATAGCCTAATTTGGCGTCTTTGTTGAATTGGGCGACAAAAGAAGTGAATTTTTCCTTTGTGACCATTAGTTAAAAAGCTTGAAGATACTTTTTGAAGAAAATGGTAATGAAAAGGACCTAACAATCGTCCTAAATGTTTCCCAAACGACATTTTGATCTATTTTCTGCGTTTAAAGTGGAGCAAAAGAATCTACCACATGCTTGCTCACAAACTTATCACAATCGTGCTAAGCGGTAGTAGCGATGAGAATTTTTTCAGGTGGAAGGCAAATTGTTCAAGCCTGTGAGTGGTAGGATCAAGGCATACTGCTGTGACGTGTTCAAGTTCACGAAAGAGGTGGAGGGTGAGTTTGAGAGTGTGTGGGAGAGAGGAGCTGTGATTGCATTCGAGGAGGACTTGAGGAAGAAGTACTTCGAACATGTCAAGACTCTCGTCTCTAAAGGCTGCAGCTGGATGAGCTCCATATTCCAATATGACAGAAATGTAAGTGATATTTGAGAATCAGCTAATTCTTTTCATACGTCGAGGTCCAAACCGATGAATAGTTATAGTGAACTATGTTGTTAATTAATTCTTACACAAAATTATTAAGTTAATGATCAGAGCAAAAGAAGAAATGATCATCAATTTCGAAAGTTTAAGCTTTTTTCATCAAATTTCATATTAAACCAATGCGTTTTTATAATATAGTTTATTATTTATTTTTAGAAAACGAAGAAAAAACTATGTATAAAACATTTTTGAAAATTGTTCTCTGACTTTTACAAAAAACCGGTATCGTTACATGGTGGACAGCACAATAAACAACAAAGTTTAAAATGTTAGTAGAAAATATGGTAATTTTGTATATTGCTTTTTTCTCACAATAAAATTAAAAAGAGCTTCAAATTTGAGAGCATATGGTTTTTCATCACTTTTTATGTTAACAAATGCCTCCTGCTTGTACGGACACTTTTTCCTTAATTACACTTTTTGCACTGAAAGCTTTCTGATAATAATTTAAGACCAAGCACTACACGTGTATGTATGGCTTAAAGAAATTTTGAGAAAGTTGATTGCGCAACAATCAGCATAGATTTGGTTTTAAGGATTAATTTTGGTTAGCAATGTGTAATTATTTAACAAACTTTTGCGCTAAAATTATTGTGAAATTGATCATTTTGGCGTTAAAAAAGCTAAAAACGTTTGACAATTTTTAAAATTATTTTTACATCTAGACTAACTTTGTTCTTTTTTTTTAGTATAACCAAACAAAATGTTGCCAAATTGATCTAAAACTGGCCTATGAAATTTTTCAATTTAAATTTTAACTGTACCTTCCTTTTATTTCAAATTGTTTCCTGAAAGGATTCGTTAAAAGTGACATCTACGTTTTTTTTAGAAACTGAAAAACGAACGATGTACAGATAAGCTGCCGCGATCATTGCGGAATTTGATAATTTATGAAAGCGAATTACTTACTAACAACAATTTCCAAACTGAAAGAAAGATTATCAGCAGAATTTTGCTACTTTTACGATTTTTGGAACCTCGAATACAGTAGTAACAAAAATTTCAACAACGTGCATAACAATTGTTGTATTAAGCTGGACAGTATAATAAACAACAATGATTTAAATGTCAAAATTGAAGCAAAAAATTTTAAAATTGTGATGATTGGCTTTTTGCTCACAATCACAATGACAATAAACTTTAAGAGCAGTGAGCATAGCCGATATCATAGATATGCAGAGAAAAATGGAAATCTGCTCATTTTTTTCATTACATTTGAGCACATTAATATAGAGAAATTATAGTTCTATCAAAAAGTTTTTCCCCAAATTTGTACCTAGGTTTGCCAAAAATTTCGGACAGCACGTTCAAATTTGTAAAACAAAGCGATATCAGTAACGAAACAGCTATACACTCCTACCCATCTGCAACCAATAATGACGTCAACGGTAACATTGATTCGCATTCAACAGGAACAAAGTCGGAAACCCTTATATTTCACCTTGGGCATAACACTATTTATCAGGGTACTGACGGAAAAAAAGCAGCAGAGCAAATTGGTGACCTGGTTGGCAAATGTATAACAAAGTTCAAACCACACAAAGTTGCAATTTGCAAAATACCGAATGTAAAGAAGAATGGTCTGTATGGAAGAGATGTAAATAACAAAGAAATTAATGAATACAACAAGGAAGTCGATAGTATAGCCGATCAACTTAATGGTGAATTTCAGTCGTGTAAAGTAAATGTCCTGAATTACGACTTGGAAAACACAGATATAAGGCATGATGGTGTTCACCCTAATTTACATGGAATCAATAAAATAGTAGCGACTCTGAGAAACCACTTGAAAAGGATTGGTTTCAATTGATCGACAAACGATGTCTCTTTGAGACATATTCCACCAAAGCGCAAAGATCTTTTTGTACCCATGAGAGATGGATGGAATAATTTAAACAATCGTGTTGAATTCTGATGCATTTGGTTGACTTTTTAGAAATCATTAAAAATGTTTTATTTGAGGTGTAGGTGGATTTTTATCTTGGTTTTAATTTTGATTAAGTTTGCTTTTTTCTAGAAACGATTGAATTTCTCAAAAGTCACTCAAATTTATGTAAACTTAAAAAACCTAACTACCGTCATATCGATCAGATTAAAAATTTTTTACTATGGTTCGGAATATTTAACATAAAATATCTACTTATAATCATCGTAGTTATTCTACAAAAATGTGGTGACATTGAAAGAAACCCAGGTCCATCAAATTTGGATAGAATAACAACAATTGAAAAATACAATGGTGAGTGTGCGAGAAAATCGGAGTTCCCCAAGTTTTGGTATATGAATTGTAGAAGCCTCAATAATAAACATGAGCAATTGTCTCGTTTTTTGAAAAATCTTAATGAAACCTCATTCCTAGTTGTTACCGAAACATGGATAAACGAAAAAACTGACATTCCCGAGTTTTATCTGTGCAATAGTCATCACTTCATTCACCAACCAAGATCATCATTAACTAATGTACAGAGAGGTGGAGGGGTAGGTATTTGGGTTCCCAAAAAGTTTGAAGTAAAAATGAGAAATGATTTGAACACAATCAATAGAAGTTTTTTTGAGTCAATGTGGATTGAAATTGGTAAGCCTTTAACACAAAAACTACTCATTAATGTAGCATACTGCCCCAATGTAAATCTTTCTAATTTTTTTCTGGATGAAATGACTGTAGAAATCTCAAATGTGTATTCGTATACAGATAATCTAATTTTATTAGGAGATTACAATATAAACTTGTTAGGCACAAAAGGTAGACAGTCACTTGATATTTTCACAGCAAACAATGGGCTATGTTACGTTAATGAAACGGAGGCAACATGGACAATGGTGAAAAATGTTCGTTAATTGATCACTGCTTTATCTCGAAGAACCAAATTTTTTAAGCCAGTGTTCTAGAGTCGACTCTTGGAGTTGATCACTTCACAATAGTATATCAGTCATCATTAAAAATAGATCACAGTGATAAGAAAAGGCAGTTTTTGATACGTAATACCAAGAAATATTCAAGATCAAATTTCAATCGTGACATTGCGCTGCAAGATTGGTCGCCTATGTACCAGATAAATGAGCCGAACGAAATGTTTTTAAAATTTATCGAAATTTTTGAAAATATACTGAGTTGTCGTGCACCCTTGAAGTTGGTAGAAAGTAGTACCAAAAACAACAAAAGCAATGGTTGACAAAAGAATTACGTGGTCTCATAAATGAAAAACACCGTCTCTTTAATGCGTGGAAGAAAAACCCAAAATCAGAGACTTATAACATTTACAAATCTTTACGCAATTCAGTGAATAGAAAACTGAAAAAAGCTGCAGATGATTACACAAAGAATTTTTTCCAGCAGCTACCAAGTTCAAGAGAACAATGGAAATTCATCAAAAACAGGATCAATTCCAACAGCCAAACAGAAAAAATTGACAAATTAAGGGAAGATAGTCGTTTTGTTGAGAATGACAGAGAGATTGCCAATGTTCTTAATAATTGTTTTGCGAGACTAGGATTATACAAAGGCAAAGACGTTTCTCCAAATTGTTCTTCCCTAACATTTGATGGACCCGAATTTAGCTTCCGACCAGTCACCAGAAAATAATTCTATAATGTTATTGATAATCTACCTAAGCATAAATCTCCCGGAGCGGGCTATATACCAGCATGGGCGCTAAAAGATAGTAAACTGTCTATTGGAACTCATTTACAATTTGTCGTCAATGAATGTATAAACAAAAACACGTTTCCTAATATTTTGAAAACAGCGCATGTTACACCTGTCTATAAGAAGGGAGACCGACTAGAACCAGAAAACTATCGACCCATATCAGTCACACCAACTCTAGCAAAAATTTTGAGCGATTATTACTTGAACAACTAACTCACCACCTTACTCTTAATGGTCTGATTAACAAGAATCAATTCGGCTTTCAAAAGCAAAAGTCCTGT
Source organism: Convolutriloba macropyga (assembly GCF_964194025.1). Lineage (NCBI taxonomy): Eukaryota > Metazoa > Xenacoelomorpha > Acoela > Convolutidae > Convolutriloba > Convolutriloba macropyga. Next base: position 50,373,947 of record NC_134468.1, on the reverse strand, counting down.
CTCGATACTATCATTTCATTAACTGAAAAGATAAACCAATGCGTTGACGAAAACGAAATTGTTGTCACACTCTTTTTAGACTTAGCAAAGGCTTTCAACTCAATATCTATAGATGTTTCTATGAACAAAATAAAAAGGTATGGAATTGGAGAAAATGCAAGACTCTTATTAAACTCTTTCCTTTGTGATAGAAAACAGTGTGTAAAAAATGGGATAGCAAAACCAGATTGGGTTGTCATAAATCACGGTGTTCCTCAGGGAACTGTCTTAGGGCCTCTAATTTTTATACTTTATGTCATCAATTTCAGTGAAGCTGTATCAACGAATTGTGATGTATTACAGTTTGCCGATGATACAGCAATTCTATGTCATGCAAAGAATGAAGCAAATTTGCAGCTAATAGCTGAAGATACATTAAACAAGACAGATCAATATATGAAACAAAACAGGTTAACTTTGAATGAGAAAAAAACGGAGTTAATGGTGTTCAGGAATGAAAAATTGCCGATCATTGAAACTGTCGATTTCAAGGGACACCGATTGGAAGCATCTGAAAAATGTAGATATTTAGGTGTAATAATTGATAGGGAACTGACATACCAAAATCAACTAAATAAGGTTATCAGTAAAATGGCTTCAGCAATCAGATCATTATATTTGGTTCGTTATCAGGTACCGCTAAAAACAAGAATAAATCTTTTTAAATCACTAGTTTTGTCTCATTTAGATTTTAGCGCAATTTTTTTTCAAAATTTACCATCTTACTCTATTGACAGAATTAACAAACAGATAAACTGGGGAATAAAAGTTTGCTTTATGAAAACCAAATACGATACTGCCAGAGATTTACTTTTGGAGACTAAAATTCTTCCAGCAGAGCTCCAAATAACACGGGTGTCTTTAAATAGGTTTTTCAATATTCTCCAACAAACAAGAAATCGCTCTAATAAACATTTCAGATTTTTAGAAAACGTGCCTATTATTGTAAACAAACGAACCCATAACCTTTTCTTAGAACAAAAATGTAAGTCAAAATGGAGTAATGGTTCAATTGTTCGTAACTTTATTCGAAAATGGAACACACTTCCAATTACAATTAGAAGAGAAACGTCGAAGACCAAATTTTAACAAAAAGTTACAGTGGAAATGCTTAAACGACACGAAAGAGTTCCAATAGACAGAAGGGTTGCAGGATTTAAACATATTTTTTATTAAATTATTTTACGAAAACCGAACCTTAGTTTGTTATAAATTAGAAAAAAATAATGTTTGATTAATAAATTTCTAACATGTAACATTAACCAAGTGGTTAGTTTAATTTACATGTTTGCAGATTAAAAAAGAAATCATACAAATCATATATGATGAAGTACAAAATCAA
>NC_134468.1:50321302-50372366 GCF_964194025.1 Convolutriloba macropyga | reverse complement strand
GAAAATTTTAAGAAAACACCGTTCATTTTCAGATGTCTAAATGCTACAATAGAATGACTTTTGAAGCAAGTTGTTCCTTTAAATAGACTGAAACACATACAAGGAGGCTTGTTAGCTTTCGTCATGACACCGCTCATACATCTCTCCAGCTTAATTATCTACCATATCAAGCGAGGTGGCAAAATTCAAAATAAAAAAGAGTAGGTCATTTTCCTAGCTTGAAGCTTGTTTTAATCGAAAAGAAAGATAGAGCTTTATACAACTGAGGTTAATGAAGTAAAGAACAACACTAAGGTCCTTCAGAAAATGAAACGTAATGATTATACAGTTTTGTCAACCCCTAATTAGTTTGAATTGATTTTATATTCACACATAAACTTTTATCATTGCGCCCAATCTCCTAAAAGTTTATCAATCTATTTTCCTGAAAAAGCATAACATTTACAGCAAAAATTATCATTAAGAACAAAACTCAGAAGTAGAGTGCAATAAATTGGCAAAAAAATTTTCATTTCGACTGTTGACGAGTGAACCTATGGTAGTAGCTAAAATTGAGGAAAGTAACTGATGAGAAGCAGATAAAAGCAGAGGCCCCAAACTACGATTCTAAATAAGTCCCTCTAAACTTCGACAGCATTGTCAACATTTGATAGCGGCCGCAATATATTTGGTTAAGATAAACACAAGAAAAAACAAAAAATTTGGAGAAAATAGATATCTATTTTCATATAAAAGAATAATGTTAATTCCAACACAAAAATCCTTTCTTGTTGAGTATATTCGCTTAATTCATCTGCAGACACAATTTTTGCCAAAAACTAGCAAAAAAGAAACAGCAGACAAAAATTTGCAAAACACGAAAAAATTTTTGAAAAATAGTCGTCTCAAGGTTAAAAGACTTCAAGGTTAACCTCGTATTAAACGCATAACCACAAATTCAAAACAGTAACCAGTACAAAGTATACATCAATTGAACTGAAAACGTCTTTTTGTGGCTGTAATGTTAGACAAAGTGGTGGAATGTTAAACAAAAACACCGTAAGTAGATGCGAATGGAGAGATAAAAAATGTGAGAAAGTTTTAAGAGTTAATTGTGTTGCAGTCAGAAGTTTCAGCTGCAAAAGTAAACCACTAAACCACCAAATGTCAATTTGAAATTAAATGAGACCAATTATTTTTGAGAATTAGAGCCAATAGGTCTTCAGAAAACAAATACAGAGAAAAGCCCACTTCTTTTGTTTCAGAGAACACAAATCGAAGTCAGGTTTTCACAATTTCTCACGGAACAATTGACACTCAACAAGAATAACTTCTATTTGGCAGAATTAAAATTAATGCTGTCTGTAATGAGCCTGTTTATTAAATTGAAAAAAATTTGTAAAGTACAAATTACGGAACTCAATTAAAAGTTGTAAAGGCAAATGATTTCAAAATCACGAAAAGCATAAGCGATTGGCCTCGGAAAATAATGGAATTCAATGATGGCTCTTTAGAAAACCCAATGGTACTTTCTTTCATGATACCTTATGATAAGACCAAAAATGGAAACAAGCAAAACAGGCAATAAAATGAAATGTTTAGAACATAAATACTTGCTATTGGAGGCACAAAAACAATAAGTTGTTCAATAAAAAAAAACTTTACTCAAGTTCACTCATAATTTGTTAGAAAATCCAATCCACTGGGCATTGGCAAGATTTGTTGATGAGCTTAGAAGGAGAAGAACAAATGGAAGCCAAACTCAAAACTTCATCAACTGTTCAGGAAATCTCAAGTGACAAAGCCATGAGAACCAAAAACTGCTGACTGAAAACGCTATAAATTGTCCCCACATTTAGCAAAGCACAAAATTGAAAACATAGGACATATAAACAATCGATAAAAAGCATTAAAAAGTTTTACTTGTGCTTTTTTAAACACACAAGGAGAACTTTCTTGAATAAAACTAAATGACAAGATATAAAAAATTACAATTATTACGTGTAGAACTACAAAGATCACAACTTATTTAAAAAAATATACATAGTGAAAGGCTCTAAAACCATTCACTGCCTACTGTCCAACTCGAACAAAAGCAACATATTTGCCCCACTAGAACAAATGAATCAGCTTTAAAAGCATTTGCAGAAAATGAAGAAGAAAAAACGCAGAAGTATAGTCGAACCGCCGCAGTCGACACTAATTATCTCTGGAGTCGCAACATTTCGTCCAATCAAAAATAACTCTCTGCACTTCAAAATCAGATTGAAAGCATTTTACGCTTTGAAAATACAAAATCTTTTATTCCTTTATCTTCAAGCGTTATCAAATTCACTGCTTCGGTTTGACTTCTGATCAATGTTGAACAATCGCTAATGAACGTTTAGATTGTAGCAAAAGATTGCTTCCTAACGTAATCTGAATCCCTTTGATTGCTAGAACCTTACTGAAACTAGGAGAAGCTTCACTTTTGGGTCGTGCAATCATCTACAACCCAAAATTTGTCACTAATATGTAAAAAAAATTTAGGCAAAAAAATCAAAAATTGGTCTTAAATTACGGTGAAATGCCAATTATTCAGACAAATTTCTACCTGGTTAACTTCGCGAAAAAAAAAAAGAAAGATTTGCCTACTTTTCTACGCTTGTTGGGTTTTCTAATGGTACCACTAATGTCTCGCTACGTCAAATATATCGATCGGCCAAATTTGACTGAACAAAAATAAAAAAAAAAGAACCATAAATTTTCTCCCAATAAGTGGCACCAGACCAATAGCATACACATTTTGAAAGCCCAGTTTTTTCAATTTCGATATCTTATTCATCGAAGGTAAATTATAATGTGTTATTCAATGCTTTTTTATTTTATTAAATAATGGTTTCTGGTGTTGATATTACTGGTTTTCATACAACTTTTTTTTAATTTTTACAATATCATATCTTTGAAGTTCACTGATTATATTCAATATTCCAAGTGAATGGATTGTGATTTTGCAGGCTTCAACACCGTTTCCTCGTAAAATTGATTTTTCCCGGTATTTGGTTTTTTTCTAATCGTATGAAATTCTGAACACTGACAAGTCTCAATGGTTTGTATGAGGGTATAAATGAAGCGACTGAGCAATTTCAATTGACAGCTAAAGACTTTCATGACTCTGAAATTAACTCTTTTCAAAAAGTGTAAAAGTATTTTTTAAGTTTGCTCTGTTTGTTTTTTGTTACTTGTTAACTGTTCTCAATGAAAACATTTCCCATTTCCTTTCAGATGAAATACAATTCTTTTGGTTTATTTTGGTTTTTATCCGATGCTATTTTGACCTTTTTCGATATTTTTTTTTAAAATAGATGGACAATGAGTTTTGGTTTGTATATAGTTCTTGGTATGTAATGTTTGTAGGTTTAGTTGATTTTTTTATTTGCCTTATCTCTTATTCTCCTTAATGGCAGGTATCATTGGCCCTGTATTGTCTTTTTGTTTAATTTGTATAGCTGTTTGAGCTTAAAGCGATATTTTAAATGGATGCACCAATTATTTTCGAAAAATGTGAAGTTTTCTATCTGTTCCTTTTTGGTGGTCGATTAAGTCAAAAGAAGTTGTTGGGCGGAGTCGGAACATTATGAGTGAACGCACATATCCGAGCCTCCTGGTTGATTATTATATTTATGCATAGGTGTACTACAACCACCCGTACTGTTTGAACGATGACGAGATAGAGCGTGTGTTCTCAGATGGACAGTTTTCATACGAGAAGATAGACGAAACAGTATATACAGCAGATAGAGAGTACACCGAGGAGGAGGCTGAGAATGTCATGGTGAAACTAGTTTGGAAAAATCAGCTGAAGTCTGTCTCTGATAGTGTATATTTGTACTCTAAATTGAGTGATTCACCGCACTAAATCGGTACTGGGGTCTAAATTGGAGCATAAAAATTTGAAAAAGTGCACTGAATGTTGTAAAATTATCACAGATTTTTCAATATTTTCACCTATTTCTCCGCATTCATTTTAAAGTAATGTATGATTGCTTTTCGGGCAGGAGATTGCGGATGAATAAAAAGTTTCACTGTACATTCATTAATTAGCAGTGATCTGAATTTTTTCGTTTATTTTATTATAAGATTCGGGTACCCATTGTATGATTCCCTATGATGTCGTATTTTCAACATTTCAGTCTGTGCAGTAATTATTAAGTTGTTCCAAGATAAGAAAGATGCAGTATGTTGTTTCACACTTTCTTTAAAAGCATGTTTTTGAAGAAAAGAATGAGTTAAACTTTTCAAACATATTTTGGAAAATTTCCCAGAAACTGATACTTGTTATGGTACTCAACGCAGAAAATTTTCATAACTAAGCTGTTAGGTAGTTTAAGGCAGGGATGAAATATTTCAGAGGAACTTAAGCATCTCGAGCGTAACTCTTGTAACATTTGTTCAACATGTCTCGCCTAATTGGAAACAAGTTGAGAGGAGACTTCATTCGAGATATAAATCCTTTTTCTTGTCATTTCGAAATATTACGGTCTAAAATTCAGTTGATGCACTATTAGCAACCAGCTTGTTTTTCCCCGAATTAATTTCCAAAAAATTAAAGCTTGATCACAAACCCACAGTTGGAACTGTCCCTAAACTTTTGTTTTGATTAGCATTTGCGAGTGAGTGTTTGCAATGAGTGCAAAAAAGGGCGTTTTGGATTGAAAATAGTTTTTATAGCCTAATAAAGGTAGAAACAGACAATTCCCCTAACAATTCTATCACATCTGTCGATGAAACCCACCTCCCCATCATTTGCTCCTCCTAACTCCTACCAAAAGTAAAGAAATGTGAGTAGGATTGGTAGTGCGCTTGCTCATAATCCTTCAGCCCTTCGAAAACAAAAAAACATAAAGAAGAAAAATGCTAATTCCGCTTGCTTGACCTCAGTTGATTATTTTAACACATTCTTCCACTTCTCTGCAGAGAAGGTTGATCTTTTAAGAACAGTATAACTTTAAGATATTGGTTTGTAATTATTCGCAACTGAAAAATTCGTTGTGCGCGAAAAAAATTAGCCTAGCGGTCTTCATTCGATCATCAAGTTTGACTATTGCCAGATTTTCCCAAAAAATGGCAATAAAATTCCGCGAGAAAATCTATGTCTCTATGCATAAAGTATGTCAGAAACAGTCAAAAAATATATTTGCACGAATAGACTCAAGACTAATAAGGTGGAAACCCATTGCTGTGATGTTGACTTCAATTATCTAACGGTTGATGAAATATGCAGTAAAATATTTACAAGAACATTGTAAATGCATTCCAATTCAAACTAGAGTAGGTAGAACGAGCAGCTCATTTTCCCGAATACAAGAAAACTATTATGAACTCCATTCCACCAATCTTTGATACGGTGACTGTTTCTTCAACCGTATTCTGTTAATCCCCTATATTTTAACCACGATTTTTCAACCCCTACATAATTTATCCCTCAGTAATTTAACAATGGGCTTCTGTAAATGAGAATAATTAGATCTCAACCAATTCTAATTAGTTTCATTACAAGGGATTAAAATTGGGGTAAAATATCATCTTATCCTTAATAGGGCTTTTAAAAACAAAAAAGTGGTTAGAACTCTAGAACATCTCTTGTTTTATCGCATATTGAAATCAGCATAATAATTGCCTTTGAGTTTACCAGCATAACTCTGAGTTTACCTTTTTTCTAAAAATAAAAAAATATTAACTGTAGAAAGTTATGGGTGTTCTTTTTTATTAGAGTCAATAAGTTCACTAAAAACTGGAATTGCTCAAAATATCTAAACTCCAAGTGCCGCATATCTGCATTTACACAACAAAACAACGGAATAACATAACGGAATACAAAAATGATAATTCTGTTGGATAGCTGGCAGCTCCAAAAATCACTAAAAGGAATTTAAAAATTTTTGCCTACTTCGGATTCATATCAAACAAATGTATGATTGCTTTTTGGGTAGGGGTTCAGGAGACTAAAAAAAAACACTGTACATTATTTCGCAGTGATCTTAATTGTTTCGGCACTAACTTTTAGGTTCCATGTTCATGAATACATTATGCTGTTTACATTTTCTTACATTTTCTTTTAAAGCACATTCCTTCAAGAATAGAATGAGCTCAGATTTTCAAAAAGATTTTGAAAGACTACTCAGAAATAGATACTTGTTGATACTCAACGCATAAAGTTTTCATACCTAAGCTGTTAAAACGTAAATCATACTGCGGCATCAATAAGGTTTTTTGAAGTGGGGATTGGAATTTAACTTAATTATTTGCTTTATTTTTAACGCAAGTTCTCTAAAATTCTACCATGGTTTTACGTTGAAGAGCTGATAAATTTGTTCTTGTGTTTTGAAGGAGTTTCTTAAAAGCAATTTTGTGATTTTGTTTTGTACTGTTTTTAATTTTATAAGCGTTGAGAAGTTCACAAGTCGTGTGAAGTTAGGAAATGTGAAAAATTTGGAATAATTTTAATCGTTTCTTTTTCCACAAAAGAATCAGAAAGATTTTCCAAGGACAAGTTTTTGAAGAGATTTCGAATGATATCGCTTTTTAATCTCTGCACAAAATTATTGGTCGGCCAAAATTGGCTCAAAAAAAATAGTCATGTAAGCATGAAATTCCTAACCTCAACCCTCATAAGTTTGAACGTTAGAGAACAATTAGGGACATTTTGAACTCTCTGATTAGCTGCCGTTAAAATTTGTAGGACATGAAAAGACTCATTATTGGTTTGGAAATTTTTTGCAGGCATAAAAACCAGCTGAAAAGTTCATATAATTATTTTGTTTGGAGACGATGAGAGTTGCGCTTGAACAAGCGATAAAAATCATTAACATATAGTTTTAACTTAAATCACATCTAATTGAAAATTTTGCTCATTTTTAATTTGATACAAACAAGCGCTTTGCTGTTCATAATCAAATCTCTCTGCTAAAGGCGAAAATTAATTTTGCTTGTATCTTCACATTATTCAAGACTCTAATTAACTTATAATTTAACATCAAAACCATTTTGTGTACCATAGTTTTGTTAAATGTGACAACTAGCTGCTCTTTTGTGCTCTTTGATGCACGGTATCAAAAATGATTTGCTAATTAAAATGTAACTAGTAATTGCTGCTATTTTTGGTATGGATTCATATATTCGCGTTTTCATTATGGTGCTTTCTCACCCCAAACTCCTTAATTTTTCTTCAGAAGTCATATCAGAACAGCTGACGTTCGGGCAGCCTATTTTTCCAAGAGCTTAACGGCTATCGTTTTTTTTGATAAAAGGTCTCTAGATTTCTGGCAACGATAAGAAAAGAAAGTTAAAGTTTTCTTTGGTGAGCTTAAGTTTATGTTTTATAGTTCAAAACAGGCAAAATAATTACGCGTAATTGATATAAAATAACGAAAAAGATTAAAATTACCGTAAACTAAAAAATCTCATACAAGCAAAGATTGCGTAAGATTGTTTTTTTTTTAATCTTCAAAAATGTAAATTTAAGGTTATAACCACAACAAGAACGTTTGGTTAAATGTTTACATTTTCAAAATCGCCTCGTAAATATATGAATAGTTTGGTCTTTATACTTCAGTAGAAAAAATTCCTAAAGCCTCTTACTTGTCTATCTATTGGAACACGTTCGTGCAGTTTGACCATTTCGCTGCTTAGTTTTTCCTTAAATTTGTTTTTAGTTTTCTCTTTTCGGATTTCAATTGGCAAATTATTCCACTTCCTAGAAAAATTTCTGATCAGTGACCTGTCACTCCATTTGGATTGGCACTTATTCTTTGGAAAAAATTGGGCAGTTCTGCAGTTTTTGGTCAACTCGTACTTTTCAAGAATCCTGAAAGAGGAGTTTTTGGTTTCTCGACTACTCTGTTTATATTGTGAGAAGAGGTCAAAAAATTTAAGAAGACAAACTTTTTTAATGAAAAGCTCTGCTGGTAAAAATTTGTCTTTCAGTAATAGATCTCTTGCACTGTCACACTTTTTGCGCAGGTGGCAAACCTTTATTCTCCAATTTATTTGTTTATTGACTCTTTGAAGTGACATAACCGACAACGATTGAAAAAAAAATGCACTGAAATTGAGATGGGACAAAACAAGTGATTTAAAAAGAACGAGTCTTGCTTTTAGTGGTAGAAAATGTCTTACTAAATAAATTGACCTAATAGCATTTGCCATTTTTGTTACTGTTTTGTTCAGCTGAATGTCAAAACTTAGATTGTTATCAATCATTATACCTAAATAACGACAACTTGTTTTTGGCTCTATGAAAATTCCATTATAATGAAATTGTTCAATTTTTGATTCACCATTTTTTGAAAAAACCACAATTTCTGTTTTATCTCTGTTTAAAGTTAGCATATTTTGCCTCATATAACTGTCAGTACTTTCAAACACACTGTTAGTTTCGCATAAGAGATTTTCATCGGATTTGGAATGACAAATTAAGCATGTGTCATCTGCAAACTGTAAAACGTCCTCTCTTTTTTTCATTTTTTCAGGGAAGTCGTTGATATATATTAAAAAAATTAAAGGTCCGAGAACTGTTCCTTAAGGTACTCCGTGATTTATTGTCACCCAGTTCGAATATTCTATGCCGTTCTTTACGCATTGTTTTCTCTTAGACAAAAACGATTCTAGCATTGCAATTGATTCCGTACTAAATCCATATTTAGTAATTTTTTCGAGAAAAATTTTGTGAGATATTGAGTTAAAAGCTTTGGCTAAATCCAAGAATATACTAACAACGGTTTCGTTTTCTTCTAACAAACTATTCGCTGATTCTGTCAACGATATTACTGTGTCATTCGAAGATTTTCTTTTCAGAAACCCAATTGGTTTTTATTGATTATTTCATACTTTTCATCATGTTCTAGCATTTGTTGGAGCAAAAGTCTTTCAAAAATTTTTGCAAGAGTCGGTGTAACTGAAATTGGTCTGTAGTTTCCTGCTTCCAGTGGATCCCCTTTTTTGTAAATTGGAGTTACATATGCTTTTTTGAGTATGTCAGGAAAAATATTTTTTGATATACATTCGTTTATTGCAAACTGTAGATCTGTTCCAATAGACATTTTGCTACACTTGAAGGACCATGTAGTAAGTAATCCAGGACCCGCTGCTTTGTTTTGTGGTAATTGATCAATTACAGTAAACAGTCCTTTTCTCGTTATATGTCTGAAGGAAAACTCAGTTTTGTCAAAAGCAAAGTCCGGTAGCTCAACATTTTCTGTCTCGCCTTCGTATAAACCTAATTTAGAAAAACAAATATTAATTGTGTTAGCGATTTCTTTTTTGTCTTTTAAAATATCGTGGTTGAACCGAATTCTAGAAATTTCGCCATTTTTGTCCTCGTGTTTTATTTTTGTTTTAATGAATTTCCACTGTTGTTTTGAATCGGGAAGACTTTCGAACAATTTCTGTGAATAATTTTGACTCGCTCTTCTAAGTAGTCTGTTTGTATGGTTTCTTATTCTTTTGTATGAGTTATATGTGTCAACGTCTGTTGTTATCTTCCAAATATTGAAAAGCCTGTGCTTTTCGTTGATTAGATTCAAAATTTTTCTGGATAATCATTTCTTTTTCGTTGATTTTGATGATGGCTCTCCTATTTTGATGGGAGCTATACTATTCAGAATATTTTCAAACATAATTGAAAATTTTTCAAAAGTTGAGTTTGCATTGTTTTGTTGATACAAGAAACTCCAATCCGCGGATGCAATTTTTTTGTCAAGATTAGCTCTAGTAAATTTGCTAGTATCCCGGTAAAAAAATTGCGTTTTGTTTTTTATTGAAGTCATTATAAACAGTTTTTTGTCATAACAAGGCTAAGAAAAACACACGTCTAAGGACATCAGCAAAAAGCATATTATGGAATTGTGCACGAACGAAAGGCGTTGGCGTTTTTTCGCAGGAGATCACGACAATTTTGATATTCATGACACAGCTGAACTCTGAAGAGTTTTTCGTCAGGGGAGAGAAGCAAATTTCAAAATCACGAAAGGAAGATGCAAAGACGAATCTCCAGGTCATGGTCCTCAATTGTCAAAAAAAAACAAAGTAAGGTCTTACAAAAATTTTTTTTTTGCTGTAATCAAAATAAAAGTTGACTGAAAACATACCACGCCGTATCACGAGATCGCGTTCGTTTAGTAGCGCAAATAGTGAAGCAAGGTTTTACAAAAAGGAACGAAGAAGTAAGAAAATATGCGAACCTTGTTCAAGTTGTACTAACAAAAATATGCCTCAGCAGAGGACACCTTGAATGTAAACAAAAAGAATGGTTTGGTTGTTTTTTCAAGTCATCATTCAGTCACTGCTGCATAAAGCTTAAAAAATGAGAACCTGACGAAACATATCCAATGCAATCATTTTTCAAATTACCAAGAAGAATAGAAAAACTAATGACGAGTGTAATTGGTCAGCAACTGGAAAGTGCAAACAATTGCATAACCTAATTTAATTTATTTTGTCACAAAATCATCCACAAAATAGGGAAGGATAAAATATACAACATTTGCGTTTAAAATGTCCTCCTCAGAGAAGCAAAAAAGACACACCGCAAAGGGGTTAGGACAAATTTGAAAGAAACATAAGATCTTTTTTACTAGAGTCTCCGTCAGAGTTTGATTTTGCCTTCATGGCAAAAAGTGGAGAAGCACACAGTCTGAAACAAAATGTCCTCATTGTCAGAACAACATATACTGATTATGTCATATAAATATATATATATATATATATATATATATATATATATATATATATATATATATATATATATATCTACGAGAGAAACTTTGTTTTTAACAAGATGCAGTCGCCTTATTGGGGAAAAATAGGAATGTTACACTTTTCAAAGTTAAATTGAACCCAGTTATCAGTTATCAGTTGTAGCGGTCTTTGTTGCGAGAATCTCAACACATGATGACGGTCTGTATTACTATGGGTTAATAAGACTAATAGGCAATCGAGTAATACTCAAGAGTCTCTATGATATTTCAATGAAGCTGGTCCAAATGGTGCACTGACATGCTGTCAAGATGGTTTTTTGCTCCCAACTTACAATGTCAACAGATGCAACGAACATGTTAAGATTGAAAAAAATAAGCTCAAAAACCCGAAAACTAGCTTGCGTAGCATCAGGCACATAAAACTTTGGACATAACAAGTGGCCAATTGCTGGTACAGTTAACATGTCATTTGCTTATTAAGGCAAAAAAACTCATCACTAGAGATACCGATTATTAAGCTTTGACGACAGCAGATGAGACAGTCCCAAACTTCAATTTGTTCGAGGCTGAAGAAAATTAATTATTATTAGTTGAAATCTTTACAATGAGCATCAATGTAAAGAAGACATAGAAAGGTCAATAAGGCAAAAAAGTGTAAAAATTGGGGAAAATGGAATAATGGAAATTGTTCTGACACCGCTAAAAAGAGAGAGAACACTCATGTTCTTGATGCTAAACATTGGAATCGAGAATAATTGGAGCAATTTTCAGGGGCACCACGTTTAGTAAACTATTAAATAGTTTTCAAATACAACAACGCACACTTTTTTAGTTTTGTTCCATCACGCAAAATGTGAAGCATTCATGGCTTTATTTATTTCATTCAAACTGTCGCAAAAATTAAGATAAGTTCGATTAAGTTGCCAATTTGACATTTTGAGCAAGCAAATTTGCTTGCAAATGTAAGCATTGTCCGCTCGCGCATGTTTTAAGGTTATGCTTTATAGGCCTAGGTTATCATAAAATTAATCCGTCAAACTTTTGAATATTGAATAAAGGTTAAAGTGCAGTGATGATAATAACCTTGCTCACAAAATGCGGACATTGATGATAGATCAGTGACGTAATTTTGTAAGGGTTGTCCGCAATTTTATTGTCACTGTTGTCCACAATATAATAATATTTCTTCTACGCGGTAAAGAGTGACAAAATGTCGTCACTCATTTTTGCAAACGAGGACCCTGCTGAATTTGCAGGATTGCCGACGTAATGTCAGGTTTTCAGGTGCCAGAAGAAAAAATGAAAAAAAAATTGTTCCTAATTTACAGACCAAAACGAAGTTGAAGTGAGTTAAATCTTTTTCGATGACTTTCCTGGTAACGGCTTTTTCACAATTGGCTCATAGTTTAACGTGGTGGATAGAATTTTGAACATAAACTTTAAAATCCCAGGTTGAGGTGCCAGACCAGGGAGACCTCTGCTCAGAACATCCCAGACAGAATCGAACTCAAATCACACCATACCAGATTATAATGGCCTCTGATCAAATTTTCAGGCGCTCGAGATTTTCATGCGCTTGAATTGCGCCAGAAATTGTCTCCAATCAAAATATCCAATACTGAAATGAACAGTGCTCAGACTAAACCGGAGCATTGTCCGGGGGCTTGTTTTTTCAAGAGCTGGTCAGAGAAAAGGTCTGTCGTGCGAGCTAGTAGTCTACAGCTAGATTTAAAAGTTTGCAGTGCAAATGCTAGATTTATTTGTGACCAACAGATTGGAGGATTCCGCACAGCGGAAGGGATTAAGATTTTACCTTTGTTTTTATTAGCAGTTCGATACATTTTTCTTGTAAAAATGAGGTCAAGATTTTGATGTGAAAATTTAAGGTTGAATTCTCTGAGCGAATTGCCTAAATCATGACTGGGCCCTGACGAATTGACATTACAAATCGAAATTTGATTTCAAAGAGCCTCAACTAAAAACAGAATGCGGATTCAAAATTTAGAATACATAACTTATTTAAAATATGACCAAAGTAGATCAGAAATCATATTACCCAGTGAAATGAACAACAATCTGAACAGCTCGTTGAACGGAAAGGGCTAGGCACGTGACAGGAAATAAACAGACATGACCCAGATCAGCAAATTAACATTTTTGTTGAAAACTTTGAACAAGATAAACTAAAGCTCATTGGATACACCTAATATTTACAACCAAAAATACCAACGGTTTGAATGTCGAATGAAAAAAATATATAAAATTATAATTTAACTTAAGTAAACCTTCAAATTTGAAAATTAAATTTATTGCAATTACCAAAACAATGTATCTCCCTTCTGGCAAAAATCAACTAAACTACTTAATTATAATTTGAACTTAACGGAATACTAAAAAAGATTTATTGAATATCATAACTCAAACTTTATTATTTTTTTCTTAAGTTTTGAGTAAGTAACTATCCCAGTAAGACGTATTTTTTGCCTCTCGTACCACCATCCCCGTTCTCTCATAGTTGGAAGTTACAAAGTACTGAATTGGGTAACGTTGATTTAGTGAGCAACGATCTTAATCCTAATTTGTCTTTGGGCCCACTGGACTGCGCTTTGCGATATCCTGTATTCATGAGATTACGTCCTGATTATCCCTTTTTTGCTGAGTCATTGTCTCCTTTTCTGTCATGATGTTGACTTTGAGGTAAATGATGCAAACATAGATTCGCTTTTTCAGGTCAATTCACATGACCTATTGAGCTCTGTGATAGATAGCGATGTTATTTGTCTTTTATTTTGTTTTTTCGTCTTTGATGTCGTAGATTCTTTTCTTTTTGGGCACCATTGTAATGTTCTGCTGTAAAGTTGTGTTGTTTGTATTGGAAGTAGTATCTGGCAGTGCAATTGCATCTCATTCTGGGGGCATGGTTGGAATTCTCACTTGCAGTGCCAAGAAACAATCCAGTGACAAAATGCAACTCGCATCATCTGGCGTTTCCTGATATTTAATTAGTTTTACTCCCCCTATTTTGTTTTTGACATGCTCCAGATGTTTTTTGCCCGTTTTTCCGATTGAGGTGACAATTCAGTAGCCTTCTCCTTTTTTGTCCCGAATTCGGCCAACTTTGAGCTGCTTATCACGGCTTCATACTTCCCCTCTTTGATTGTCGAAGAAACTTTAATAGTTTAATAACCGATGATCCCAGTGCCACAATTTCAACAAACCTGACCGAAGTCATCTTCGAGAGTCTTTTTTCACAATTTTTTCATGGTGAATTTGCGGGGTGGTGATGCTTCCGTTCTTGGCAGTGCTTCAAATTGTGATATTAATCATGATATCTTTTGCTGGACAATAAAATGTTTTTCTTGTGGTGTCTTCCGTTGCTTTGTTGCGTTGAGCTTCCAGTTCGATTTCGTTTCTTTTAGCTACCTCCTATTTCTATTCTGGTAATAACTAATTCCGTCTAACATTTTCTAGATCTAAATATTCCTTTGAAAATTTTTATTATGATAGAGTTTTTTCAATGGACTAGGTCTTATGTTCCCAAGAGAAGCATTTGGTTCTCGATCAAAATAAACCTCTAACAAAGAAAGATTTCTTTTCTTTATCAACATGTTTTCTATTGGCGTGTTATTCAATTCAGTAACACTTTTCATTAAAGTTCTGTTGCGCTGACTTTTTAACTAATGACAAACGACGCTTTATAGATTGTTTTGGCCCTTCTTATGAGCCAATCCTTGAGAGATTGTGGTTTGTTGTCTCGATAAATTCATTATTAGTTTGACTACATAAAATTAACATAGGTTGATATAATCTAATTGCGCGTGGCACACCTTGAAAGTGAAGTTAATCGTGAAGGAGTTTATCAACATTACTCGCACATGCTCAATCGATAATTCCACATGTTGAGAATTTAGGTAACGATCAATACTTCCAAGGAAGTAGATTTGTTGATCTTTCCGTTATAGACCAGACCCCAAAATTGTTTCGACTACTCCGCATATTAATAACAGTTTAAGTTTGACAGATAGAGCTCTAAGTTTTAAGGTTTTAGCGAATTGGCCGCATAGAATTTTATTTCTAGATTTTGACAATATGTCCCTGTACATTTAAAACCACCATCCATCCATGAGCTGCCACAACTGTCATCTCCAACTTCCAGGATGACCATTGTGAATTGCCTCTGCGTCCCTTATTGAATTTGGGGTGGCGATTCCGTAATCAACGCAGTCGCATTTCACATAAAACTCACAATTTCGGGCCTCCTTTAATATTCCGTTTTTTTTGTTAAAACTGCTATGAGAGTTCAGTAGACTTTTGGCCTGGTTTACTTAATCTTTGCAGTTTTTCTTCTTCCTGGCTGGAGGTGGTTAGTAATTCGATGAAACGCCGGGCTATTTGACTGTATTTAGAAGAATGGTAACAGACTGAAATATAGTATCAATATCAGCAGAAAGTGAACTTAATTTGTTTACAATTGACTGGCGAGTAACGTCATTGGTATTCCTTGTATTCAAGTAGACACTAGATTTGTCACTTTTGTTATCATTGAAATACTTTACTGCAAAATTTGGATCTTTTAACTTCTCAAACTTGATCAATTTTTAGCTTCTAACCTCAATTGGCGATGCGGAGCAAGACTATTATATTTGCGTGCATTTAGAAAGTACCCTTCCATACGAGCTGTGTTTAATTGCATCAATTTTTAAAGCCATGAATTGTTCGTCGATTGTTGATATGTTCGCAGCTAAATATTTCGGTTCACGGACGATGCGCCTAATCTAATGCGCCGAATTTTCAGCTGGTCAAAAAATTGATTTCAAATTAAATGGCAATAATGTCTCTGCTCATCTGGCCAATCTGCTTTTAAAAGAGTTAGTCGATGTTTTTTTCTCTAATTATAGATAGAAAGGCTTTTTGGTCTGTAATTATTGGAAATGTTTGACAATACAGATAATATTTGAAATCTATGATTGACCAAACCAAGCCAAGAACTCTAGCTTGTTAACGCTATAACTGTCTCCATCTGAATATGGAAACCGTGAAGAGAAAGCAATCGTTCGCCAGGCTTCGTGCGTCTGTTGTTTTACGGCCGCACGTATATCCTATGAAGAGGCGTCCCATTTTACTTGTGTATCAAGATCAGGATTAAAAAATTTTTTTTTCGTTGCTTGATTTAACTTTATCTTAAATTGTCAGTAATTCGTTTTATGATCTTCAATTCAAACAAATTTTGTATTCTTCTCCTATAATGATCCAATAAGTGGATATCATTGTTGCAATAAATTTGAAATGAATTTTCCTAAATGATAAGCAGAATTTGCGAAGGGTTTCAGGTTTTCGTTTGTTTTGATGTTTTGAATTGTTGAAAAGCATCCGAAACACTATTCAATTATGAAAGCAGGTCTATTTTTTTAGTTTTCTTTTGACTATAAGCGAAATGCAATTTGATAGATGAAAAATGTGCTTTCTCTTGTGGTGAGTTTGAATTAAGGTTTGTGAATTATTTTGAGTTTTTCGATTCTATTGCTAATTTTATCGACTGGTCGTTTTTGACTGCTATCACAATAGGTGAAATAAAACTTTGATCCAAATTATTTACAATTTTTCTGTACGGCGTTTTTCTAATAACTTCTCTATTTCTTTTTTCGCTTTCGAACTTTAGCTAGTAAGAAAATCAAACTTTTGTGCGTTTTTCGTGAGATGACCAATAAGTTTTCTGAAATTTAGACTTTATTGTGTAATTTCTGGAGTTTATAATTCTCCTTATAGACTTTCTTGTGGAATTTTTTCTTTATTGGAAAATTATTTGCGGCGCGGTTAACTTTGTTTAATGGAAATGGATGTTGATTAAATTTAATGCAAAAGTGATCAGACAGGCCCTTTCAATGATTGGTTTTAGTCTGTCTGCTCAAGCACTATTATTGCCAGTTGCATTTCACACACGTTATACATCGTAGTTGTTGTTAAAGGTTTGAAGACTTTCAAATCTATCGTATGAGAATTACCCTAATTATCTAAGTACCTTATTTCCTTAATTTTTTCCTTGGCTGACGATAATTTAATGATCGGTTAATCAATTCATAAGTCAGGTACACGTGAACATTGACAATCTCCCAAATTTATAGTCGTGTTTTCTGGAGTCATCTCAATTTCAGTTGTGTTGGAAAATAGGTTAACGTAGTTATCCTCCGATGATGAGTAATGGAGAGCCTTACAATTCTTTTAGCTATTCAAAACTTGATTCTTCAGTCAATTTCCTCAAAAAATTTTCAACTCTATTATTTTAGGTTTAACGTTAATTAAAATTTTCTCGAAAAAATTTGGCGAAATTTTTTGATAAATTGGCAAAATCGTTTTCAGAACCTTAGCCATTTCGTTTTTTTCCAACGCAAGACTCGATAGTATTATTTTTGTTTCGGAATCTTTGCCATTGTTTAATTCGATGAACCGCCGAGCTATTTGACTGTATTTAGAAGAATGGTAACAGACTGAAATATAGTATCAATATCAGCAGAAAGTGAACTTAATTTGTTTACAATTGACTGGTGAGTAACGTCATTGGTATTCCTTGTATTCAAGTAGACACTAGGTTTGTCACTTTTGTTATCATTGAAATACTTTACTGCAAAATTTGGATCTTTTAACTTCTCAAACTTGATCAATTTTTAGCTTCTAACCTCAATTGGCGATGCGGAGCAAGACTATTATATTTGCGTGCATTTAGAAAGTACCCTTCCATACGAGCTGTGTTTAATTGCATCAATTTTTAAAGCCATGAATTGTTCGTCGATTGTTGATATGTTCGCAGCTAAATATTTCGGTTCACGGACGATGCGCCTAATCTAATGCGCCGAATTTTCAGCTGGTCAAAAAATTGATTTCAAATTAAATGGCAATAATCTTATCTGTATTGTCAAACATTTCCAATAATTAAAGACCAAAAAGCCTTTCTATCTATAATTAGAGAAAAAAACATCGACTAACTCTTTTAAAAGCAGATTGGGCAGATGAGCTCATCTGGCCAATCTGCTTTTAAAAGAGTTAGTCGATGTTTTTTTCTCTAATTATAGATAGAAAGGCTTTTTGGTCTGTAATTATTGGAAATGTTTGACAATACAGATAATATTTGAAATCTATGATTGACCAAACCAAGCCAAGAACTCTAGCTTGTTAACGCTATAACTGTCTCCATCTGAATATGGAAACCGTGAAGAGAAAGCAATCGTTCGCCAGGCTTCGTGCGTCTGTTGTTTTACGGCCGCACGTATATCCTATGAAGAGGCGTCCCATTTTACTTGTGTATCAAGATCAGGATTAAAAAGATTTTTTTTCTCGTTGCTTGATCTAACTTTATCTTAAATTGTCAGTAATTCGTTTTATGATCTTCGATCCAAACAAATTTTGTATTCTTCTCTAATAATGATCCAATAAGTGGACATCATTGTTGCAAAATATTTGGAATGAATTTTCCTAAATGATGAGCAGAAATGGCAAAGGGTTTCAGGTTTTCGTTTGTTTTGATGTTTTGAATTGTTGAAAAGCATCCGACATACTATTCAATTATGAAAACAGGTCTATTTTTTTAGTTTTCTTTTGACTATAAGCGAATTGCAATTTGATAGATGAAAAATGTGCTTTCTCTTGTGGTGAGTTTGAATTAAGGTTTGTGAATTATTTTGAACTTACGAAATTATAATCAAAATATTTATATTAACTTTTTGAGATTTTGTGTAACGACTTTTTGAGTTTTTCGATTCTATTGCTAATTTTATCGACTGGTCGTTTTTGACTGCTATCACAATAGGTGAAATAAAACTTTGATCCAAATTATTTACAATTTTTCTGTACGGCGTTTTTCTAATAACTTCTCTATTTCTTTTTTCGCTTTCGAACTTTAGCTAGTAAAAAAATCAAACTTTTGTGCGTTTTTCGTGAAATGACCAATAAGTTTTCTGAAATTTAGACTTTATTGTGTGATTTCTGGAGTTTATAATTCTCCTTATAGACTTTATTGTGGAATTTTTTCTTTATTGGAAAATTATTTGCGGCGCGGTTAACTTTATTTAATCGAAATGGATGTTGATTAACTTTAATGCAAAAGTGATCAGACAGGCCCTTTCAATGATTGGTTTTAGTCTGTCTGCTCAACCACTATTATTGCCAGTTGCATTTCACACACGTTATACATCGTAGTTGTTGTTAAAGGTTTCAAGACTTTCAAATCTATCGTATGAGAATTACCCTAATTATCTAAGTACCTTATTTCCTTAATTTTTTCCTTGGCTGACGATAATTTAATGTTCGGTTAATCAATTCATAAGTCAGGTACACGTGAACATTGACAATCTCCCATATTTATAGTCACGTTTTCTGGAGTCATCTCAATTTCAGTTGTGTTGGAAAATAGGGCAACGTAGTTATCCTCCGATGATGAGTAATGGAGAGCGTTACAATTCTTTTACCTATTCAAAACTTGATTCTTCTGTCAATCTCCTTAAAATTTTCAACTCTATGATTTTGGGTTTAACGTTAATTAAAATTTTTTCGAAAAAATGTGGCGAAATCTTTTGATAATTTGGCAAAATCGTTTTGAGAACCTTAGCCATTTCGTTTTTTTTCCAACGCAAGACTCGATGCTATTATTTATGTTTCGGAATCTTTGCCATAGTTGAGTTTTTGCTACGCAAAATTAACTGTGATATTGGATTGCATTTACGATCTTTGAAAAGTTCGATGATTTGACTTCTTGATTTTACTGTCCCATCTGAATGTTGACAGCATTACATAAAGCTCTTTTTGTTTCTATTGTATCAGTTAAAACTTCTCTTTTATTTTTGTCGTATAACATTTTCGTGATGGATATGTCTCTAATCAGCTCTTCTTCGCTCTCAACCAAGTTGTAATTTTCGTACAATAATATCAGGATGCAGTAGAACTGTTAAACAGTCTCGCGTTTCTTTTGCTTCCCCCAAAAAAAAAAACAAATTGGTCCAAATTTTTTTTTCTTGGCCAATTGAAGTAATGTTCTAACATGCCCCGAAAATGATGTGTCGTTATCTGGTAGATGCTGTCGTCTGGGAATTTTCGCTTGAGGAGGCGACACCTTCCTGTTCCTGTACTCAAATAGAGTAACGAAACACATCATGGTCGCAGGGTCTACCATCAGAGAGATTCACAGGGTCTATGGTTTTTTGTCATTTGAGTTGCCATTGTATTTTCTTTTGACTGTGGTGGAATTGTTTGTCTCCCTTTGTGTTCTCTGATGGGTCTTGAAATGATTCTCTTCGTTAGTTGAATTGGTCCCTCAAAACGGTTCAATGGAGAGTGGGGAATTTTTGTGATTCGCGGGGTGCTCACTGCGCCTTGTCGAGCGTGCGAGTAGTCTACAGCTAAATTTTAAAGTCTCTAGCCGAGTGCTATTTTTATTTGGCTGCAAAAGATTGAAGGGTTTCGCTGCGGAAAATCGATTGGAGTGTTGCTATATTTTGCTATTATTCTATTTTATTTTCGGGTTCAATTTGTAGATTGCCTTCGTTTTTGTCAGATTGTACTTTGACGGATTGGTTTAAATTATCAAAATCTGATTTCAAAAGGCTTTAGCTGAGACTGAATTGGGATTTGAAAGATTGAATATCTAACTTAACTATGATCAACAAGTAGACTGGAAATCATTTCACCGTCTGGAATAAACGTCAATATCAACAACTCTTTTAACGGAATTGGTTAGTCCAATGATTGGGAAAGAATGGACATGACTCAAATGAACAACTTAAGATTTTTGATGAAGATTTGAACAACATATATTTAGGGTCTAGGTATATCAAATATAGGAAACTAAAGTAACAACAGTTCGAAGGTCGAATCAATTGAACTAATTGAATTTAAAAGTTTAAATTTTTAAGTTAAAGTGAAGCTCCAAACATAAGGACGAGGGATAATGCAAGTACTAATATACCACAAGGTCTAAGAAAGATGAGGTAGTTTTTTTAATTGAGTCGTTGTTGTTCAAATTTTGTCTTCTAAGCTCCATTTGTTTTAATAGGTGTGTACTTTAAGTTGCGTGTTTTAATCAATGTTAGGTGACTCTGCATAAGTTTATTCTAAATTCTAGCCTCACATATTGATTCGCTACGCAGATCTCTATGAACACCAGAAGCTTCGACTGAATTCAACACGAGTCAGGTAACCTGTTAGTAGTATCCATATCTGCCATGTTACTGGAGGGGGGGGGTCCGGACCCCCCCCCCCCCTACAAGAACTCTCACCACCGAAAAACTGATTTTCTCCTAGTGAAAGCAAGTTTTTTGGTTAAGTTTCGCCAGCCTGAGAGAAGTTCTTGGGTTAAGTTGGCTGGCGAAACTTAACCAAAAAACTTGCTTTCACTAAGAGAAAATCAGATTTTCGGTGGTGAGAGTTCTTGTAGGGGGGGTGTCCGGACCCCCCGCCCTCCAGTAACATGGCAGATATCCGCTGTTGAAATGTTCGCTGTATATAGAATTAGGTGTTACCTAAGTTTTGAACTCTCACTAAATCTTTTTGGTGAAAACATAAAAAACCTAATATAAGACACCAGAAGCCTAAAATTTTTCAAAAAATTTCAAAAATTTTTTCGAAAATTTTTCAAAGTTTTTCAAAGTCCTAAAATGGTCTGAAATGGATTTTGCGCTATGAAAGAGCACTCAAAAGTGATTTTTTGTTGACTTCACTTTTTTCACCTAAGTAGTATAGGGGTCGAAACATATCAAAATTTCGTTATTTTTCTGAAAAAAAAATTTCAAAAAGTTTTTGAAGCCCTAAAGTGGCATGAAATGGATTTTTCGCAATGAAGGAGCTTTCAAAAATGATTTTCGTGGACTTCATTTTGTTCAACCAAATAGGACATGAAAAACTCAGTTTTTGAAGTAGTCTGAAAGAAGTCAAAGAGCAGTCAGAAGCAGTTTGTGTTGACAATACTTTTGCAAATGTTCAGTGTGATGTGGAAAGCTTGGCTTTATTTTTTTATATACATGTGTAACTATGTATATTTCTATCAAAACAAGTACGTATATTTGCTTACATGTGTTTAAAATTGTAATGTTTATGTAGGAATGAACAATTGAAAGAAACGAAAGAATGAGAGTTTTATTTATATAAATATGCGTATTCATGTGTATAATGAAAGTATATATGAAAGTGTATATCTGTTTATAACTAATTATAACTGTGCTTAAGTTTAGTAATATGTTTCTATGAGTATAAGCTGATGTGTATGTCTGTGGGTAGAAATTGTAAATGTGTGTATTTGTCAAGACGTTCTTGGTTTTATGTGTGTATGTTTTTCTATATCTATACAGTGAAACGTATGTATATATGTCTGAATGTGTTTGTATTTATGTATTTATATGTTTGCAATCCGATGAGAGAGAGAGAGATAGAGAGAGGGAGAGAGATAGAGAGAGGGGGGAGATAAGTTCCTGGAGGGCAGTTTAATTGCCTTGAAGAATGTTGTTATTTGTCTCCACGATCCAATAATATTATATCTTGCACACGGATTTTGACCTTCAGCGTAGCTAAACTCTGTCCCATTAAGCATTGGCAAGCAAAATGTCACAAACGAAGACGACAACAAGTTTTTGATGTTCTGAGCACGCTTTGTTGAAAACTGAATTTTCTACACCTATCTAGCTACCATATTAAAAACGATCAAGATTTTTTACGAAAAAAAATTCAAGCTCTTTGTCTTTTAATCCTAGGCAAGAAAATGATAAAATGTTGCAACACAGAAGACAAAAACAACTTTTTGATGTTCTGAGCATGCTTTGTTGAAAACTGAAATTTCTTCTCCTATCTAGCTACCATAATAAAAAACTATTAAAATTTTTCTTAAAAAAACAAATTCATGCTCTTTGTCATTTACTCCTTGGCAAGAAAATGATAAAATGTTGCTACACAGAAGACAAAAACAACTTTTTGATGTTCTGGGCATGCTTTTTTGAAAACAAATTTCTCTATACACATTCAGCTACCCTTCTAGGATTGAGCAAGATTATTTACAGGAAAAAATTATTTGAGATAAATTGTTGAGAGATAAACAATAAATTGAGCTAAGTAAAAAGATTAAATTCTGTAAAAAACCGAAAATTTTGGTGGAAAAACTATGATATGCAGGAGCAGCTGAACGTGTTAGTTAAGTAAAGTAGAATGATAGGAATTCGTCAAGAGCCTGAATCAAACAAATAGTGTAATGATGTACAAGAGGAGTAGTTTCCACTGGAACTGTAAAAATAGCTAAATTTTCAAAAGTTAATTAGCCACTTGATCAATTAAGCAAGAAAGATTACAAGCTTTGTATCTGCGGGGGGTTGCTAGAAACAGCTTCAGTAGCGAATAAGTCTTGTTTGCGTATTGGGAATAACACTAACGGATAATGCGTGCTTTGACTGAAATCTTAAAAGCGAATCGCTTCTTCAGTAAATGGTTCCAGCATACTGAATATACATATACTCAACTATTAAACACTGGAAGTAAAATATCAGAGCACCTCAAGCCAATAAAAATCGAATGTGTGCATTATTGTTCTTTCTTGAATCAAATTTTCTGTGCATTCAGTAACCCTGTGTTAAAATTTTGGATTACTTATTGTTCTGTCGACGTTTTAAAATAACATCACCATAACGATATTTGATAGAGCATCGGAGAGGGTAACATCCAAAGGGATTCGAATTTTAAAGCGACAGAGTCTGTATAACATATTGGGTTATGAAGCCTGGCGAACAATTCGGAATTGAACACAACACTACTGCTACTTACTGCTGCTACTGCCTACTACTACTACTATCTACAACTACTATCTACAATTAGTACCTACTACTACTACTACTGCTACCTACTAGTACTACCTACAACTACTACTAGATACTATTAATATCTACTACAACTACTTATTGGTTCTAAGTACCTACTACTACATCCTTTTAATACCTTCAAATGTTACCATTTGTTTACTAACTATCTACAAAAAGCTGTTTCTGTTTCTCTAAAAAATGAAAACAATTCTTATCTCTAGAGGAGACTCGCTGAGCATAAACAACAGAAGCTTTTCTCTATCTCAAGGTAATGTGTCCTGACTTACACAGACCGATAGAATTTAGCCGATAATATTTTCAACAATTCATTAAGTGTTTGAAGTTTTTTCGAAGATATAAAAAACGCTGAAGCTATGTTGTATACTATAACTCAGTAATTTTCAACTCAATGTTAATTTCTTAATTAACAATTAAGAAATTCATGGTATGGTATATCAAGTGGTACTTACTTATTTAAATCAATGTAGGGTTTCATTGTTTAGCGAACCAATCGAATTTTTAGGAGTTTTTTTGATATGTTCTTTTTTTGAAGTGCAACTTATTATATACTTTATTCAAAAATTGCTTGCTTCAAAAATTTTATAGTGTGTACCTTAATGGAAACAAACACTTTACAACGTACCTACATTATAAAAAAACAGGTTTTACACTATATAGTTGTTTTCGTATGTTTATTCAGAGCCACCTGTTGTTTCAGTTGTCAGGAATTACACAAATTTTCCGAATCCCTACGTTTCAAAAACTTGTATAGACAGAAAACTGCTGGGATAGCTTGCCAGAAGGACAATGCGTTTGTTGAGTTTCATATTAACCTTAGCTTCGGCTCAGGATGTGTTCAAAGCCGAGACTGTAATTGTGAACTTGCTATGCATCAAAAGTCTAGCGCTACATGATCTTGCAATTTTTGTTATATTAACTTTTTCTTAATTTGTTAAATTTCATTTGGTCATTGTTTATCTGAAGAAAATTAAAAACGAATCAACCTCATGAAACATTCTTGCACAAACTCGTTGCGCAGTCTTGTTGCATTCTTGCACAGTCTTGTCGCATTTGAGAGCTCAAACAAAAACATTAAATTTAGGTGTTTAGCTGAACAAATTTTGTTTGTTTTCAGCGTCTGTTTACACTCAAGGGGCACCAAATGGTTCCAGAGAAGTACTTCTCGCGGAATTTGAAACAAAACTCTTCTTTATTAGTGTTCAAAACACAACCGGAGACAGAATGGCTTTGGATAAGCAAGTAGAATAAAAATGTGAAACATGGTCGATCACTTTATCTAAAAAATGAACCATTGTGTTCGATTTCGAGTTTGTGATCGAAACAGTATTCAAGGATAATTGACTTTTAAGAAAAAGGCTTCTTTTTTGGTATTCAAAACTCAGAGGCGGCATGGATTTCGATAAGCAAGTTTATTAAAATGGTGATTTTGGTCGATTGCTCTACAGAAAAATTGAAGTCTTGAGTTTGTGTTTGAATTTTTGATCTAAAAACACTATTCAAGGATAATTGACTTTGAAAAAAGACTACTTTTAGTATTAAAAACACAATAATCGGTGACCGCTTAACTTTGAATTACCAAATACAATAAAATGTGAAAACTTGGCCTATCCCTCTAATTTAAAGTCAAAGTTTGAGTTTGAGTTTGAGTTTGTAATCTATAAATAGTATTCAAGGGATAGTTACGTCATTATAGTTGTTATGTTATATAGTTGTGAACGCAAAACATTTGAAATACGTTCTCACAATCTATTTAGACTACAGCTATATATGTGTCAAAAAAGTGAAGGAGACCTTCTGGTTTTACTAAGCTTTTTGATATAATTTACTATATTATATAGACTATATTCACGTGGTCTATTATGCAATCATTACTGCACAACTTCTGCAAGCATTCTAAGCTGAAGAGTATAATTTTGCATTGTTCTATAGAAAAAAACAGAAAAAACACATGATTTTCCTGGTGCTAGGAAAATTTACGGACAGGTCCTTTAGCCGACAAGGAAAAATGAGAAATTTAGACGACAGTTTTTATCATAATTGGTAATAAAATCTAATTGGTTTATAAATCAGTAGTTCGGTTGTGATAGATTCATATCAACTCCCACAGACCGTTGAGGCATGACCATGGCCCGCGAGGCATGGCCAGATGCGGTTAAATGCAGTCCAACCACATAAAGCCTCCGTTACATAAGTTGATGAAAAAACTAAGGTATACTTGTCCGCTTACAGAATAGTGTTTTAAATTGGCCAATCACAGCTTCAGAATATGATTTATTGCTCATTTTACTTAAATTGTCGGTAAAAATGTTCATTTTTTTGGTGTGTTGACATATTTTACCAGTAATTTTTGAAAAAATAGGTCAGTGCAACTCTTTAAATGATTAAATTTCTCTGAAGAATATTCGGCTAATGAACATTAAATATTGTAAAATAACTAATGTGGAGATACCTTTAAGTCATGGCCACATTAAGTAACAGTTAACACAACTAATTTTGATTTTTGCTACCATAAAAACCGACAACACAGACAGTAGAAATCAGATTAGGAGCTTCGATACCATAGTCAAACTGACAAGTATACTTCTACATTCATTTGGCCGATTTGGAAAATTTCCAGTATTAAAATTCTGTAACCCATAGTGCATCAAGTTCAAAGTTTAAGGTATTCAAATTTTTTGGAAATTAGTGTTTCACTTTTCTATGTGGTAATATTGTATTATAATACTAGTATTCTTGGCTTTGTGTACTTCGTTTTGATGTTATCTTTCCAAAAGGGTTTCTATGTTTTCAAACGTTTGTTTGTTATGGATCCTATGAAGAGTCGATTTGAGTTCTTTCAACTGAGTCAAAGACAAAAAACAACTGTCAAAAAGCAAATCCTGATTATAGAGGCAATTGAACTAATAAGATTTCCAGATTTTTTAATGCAGTATTTTAATTTCCTCTGAGCTTAAAAAATGTGAGAAATAAGTAAAAATGTCTCTTGGAAAAAATCTCCAGGTGGAATTTTACTACTGCATGTTTTGCTTATTGCCACTATTGTCAATAGAGACCATTGTAATTTAACATGATTTTTATCCTCATGAAAATTTGTAGCCTCTATAACAATAAATGGTTGAATCATTATGTACATGAAAAAGTTGTTTTTCACGAGTAATCATATAGCAAAACCTTAATTTTCAATAAAGCTTTATTGATCGGCAATTTACGCTATGAAAATGAATCAGCGGTCTCACAGGTAGTATGAAAATATTTTTTTTCATGGCGCTCAAAAAAAAGGAAACCTCTAACAGAACTGCAAAATTAACAACGGTAAGAAAAGAAACGCTTTTTAATGTCAACTTTGCTTTAATTTGAAAGACTTAATATAAAACAATGCCTAGCTGAAATAAAAAAAAGACTTATATTGTGCAAAGCAAAAATTTATAAGATATCCTTGTCAAACAAATATTTATGTACAAGCTGATTTTTCATTACTCCTTTAACAAATTTGTTTTTTTACGACCTCAATAGTTTGCCTTGAGAAAACTCATAGGAGAACGGAGAAGTATTCACTTCTTGCATCTATTGGAAATTTCGTTCTGATACGTTAAATGCTTACCATTCATGATACCATAGCTTTATGGACTAAAGAAGTTTTAAGTTCGCGTTGATGAACACTTAGGTTTTAAATTTTTATGAGTTACTTGAATAACATACTGAAATACTTCAAATTGACACATAGCTCTAAAAGCTACTGAAGGAATTCTGTGAAAACCAAATGTTCTAAGACAAACACAAGTCGTTGCACATGTATACAGAAAACAGTAGTGCATACTTACGTTTATGGTTCAAATTGAGCCTTTGAGCAAAACATGTTCGTTATCTACTAACGTTAGCAGGGAACTTCTTATCGTTCCTTACAATAAACCACGTCAATACTATGCAAAATCAAAAGTGTTATACAAATAACTTAATACTAAACGTACGACATCCAACCAGTTACTATATAAACTAGAAGCAATTGTAACCGTGAAAATCAAACAATAAGGCCAATAGTTGAGTTTAAATGTATTTGATTTGTCCATTGCTTTTTCCATTGTTTTATATAAGTTAACGTTATTTTGTTCAAATTCAGCACAGTGGGGGGTCGAAATGTACTCCCAAATAAAGAATTGCAAGCCTATGTACTCACTCTCTATTTATCACAAGTTTTGCTGCAACACAGTAGAGTACAGGTAAATATACGCCTTCTTGATCAGAGACAAGAGAATACTTAAGCAAACTAATAAAAGTGCTTTTAGCCGAAAATATTATGCAACAATTTTGCAGAGAAGACTGAACTTCTCATACGCACAGTGCAATTCTTCAGCTTCATACGTAGAAATCATATCAAAACCTTGAAATGTTAATGTCTGAGGTACTTAGGAGAAACTTCAATTCTTTTTACAACTGAAAAGGAATAAGAATTAGTCCAACTCATTTAACAACTGAGTTCTCCTCGAAAAGTTATAGGTCTTCATTGGAAACTATTTGGCTAATTAGGCCAATAGAACGAGTGTTAACATTCCAGCGAACGGCTTATATTTACTTTTAACTGAATGAATTGCTTCTCAAATTAATATTTTAGCGTTTTCATTCTTGACTTGTATTTCATTCAGTTAGTGTGTGCCAAAACCCAAAGTCAACTGCCGGTTTATAACCTATAATGTATTATATCCTAACGCAATTTGAAGGCTCATTTCAGCGCACAATTGTCTATCAAACTCGTTATGAAAACAATATTGCCTTTATACAACAAAGGAAGGGCAGCTCAATTTCAAGCTGGACTACCTTCGATCATTGTCTCATACCGAAAAAATTTATTGACTTTGTTACTACATTACCTAATATAACCGAAGAGGAAGACTTTATCAACAACTCAACCCCCTCAGAAACGGGAGTAACTTCTCAGATTATACCTAATCCTTTGACTTCTGACATATGGTCACTTCCTATGGACATAAAGAGGATCTTGCGCAGTTATGATTTCGAAAGTATGCCACTCTTCAGGAGCCATGAAGAATATTTCGCTGCTTTAGAAGGTTTGGAAAATATGTGGAAAAAGCTCGAATCTTGCAGAATTGAAACAAAACGAACCACCATTCACGATAAAATTGATCATACAACATCATCCACACCCGATAACAGAAAGACTGTGATATCTTCCATCTTAGAACGATTCTCTAGTCTTCTTGAAGAAAACTCGAAAATTGAAGAAAACTTCCAGAAACTTAGCACTGAGCCATCGGCTAACAATGCTCTACGAAAAAGGAGAAAATCTCGTGTTGTTGGAGGATGTGTAATTCACAGTGAAAATTTTCCAAAAAGAATGAGATTCGATAAAAATGTGAGGTGTTCATGCGACAATAACAACAAGAACTGAAAAATTCTTGTCGATTAAAGCTTATGAACTAGACGTTGGTATCCAGTATTTTCCATTTATAACCTGTTATTTTGAAATGCTGTGCTTTATTAAAATCCGTTGTGTATGCTTATTATCCAAATTTTAGTAGTTGAAAAACCACTCCTTTAAACTAAAGTATGTTGGTTGAACATTATCCAAGTCAGAGAAACAGGAAACAGGCTTCGACCTGTTTAAAGAACTAGAAAGTCAGAAATTTGTTGTAGAGTAGGATCCCCAAACCGTAGATTATTGTTCTGAAATATTGAAATGGATACGCGCAAGAGTCGACGTTATAAAGAGCTGACGTTAGAATACGCCGCAACTTGTTTTGATTTAAGTAGAGCCGAAACCAAAAAGTTGCCCTTAATTACCCTAAATTGTTAGTTGATTATTAAAAAAAGTACCTGATTGGGTTAATTGGTCTCATGTTCGGTTATGATAGTTTCATATCAAGTCCCAACAGCCGCTGAGGCATGGCCATGGTCCGCGATGATTTCAAGATAATTATTTTTTTAATTTGCTTTTAGTGTCTTATACTAGAAGATACTAAATTTTTTTTTCCAATACTCCAAAGTAGTGGTCTCATTTAGGAGCCAAATTAATTTATCGCAAAATTTACCGTAAATTATCAACTTATAATTTAAAAAAAATGTCGGTTCTCTTGAATCGGCTCTTTTCACTTCGGCTCTCTTACAAGTCACGGGTTGAAACAAAAAATTCAACCTGACCACTTGCTTTTTATGAATAAAAAATCCTATATTGTGAGAAGTTCAGTCTTCTCTGCAAAATTGTTGCATAATATTTTCGGCTAAAAGCACTTTTATTAGTTTGCTTAAGTATTCTCTTGTCTCTGATCAAGAAGGCGTATATTTACATGTACTCTACTGTGTTGCAGCAAAATTTGTGATAAATAGAGAGTGAGTACATAGGCTTGCAATTCTTTATTTGGGAGTACATTTCGACCCCCCACTGTGCTGAATTTGAACAAAATAACGTTAACTTATATAAAACAATGGAAAATGCAATGGACAAATCAAATACATTTAAACTCAACTATTGGCCTTATTGTTTGATTTTCACGGTTACAATTGCTTCTAGTTTATATAGTAACTGGTTCTATGTCGTACGTTTAGTATTAAGTTATTTGTATAATACTTTTGATTTTGCATAGTATTGACGTGGTTTATTGTAAGGAACGATAAGAAGTTCCCTGCTAACGTTAGTAGATAACGAACATGTTTTGCTCAAAGGCTCAATTTGAACCATAAACGTAAGTATGCACTACTGTTTTCTGTATACATGTGCAACGACTTGTGTTTGTCTTAGAACATTTGGTTTTCACAGAAATCCTTCAGTAGCTTTTAGAGCTATGTGTCAATTTGAAGTATTTCAGTATGTTATTCAAGTAACTCATAAAAATTTAAAACCTAAGTGTTCATTAACGCGAACTTAAAACTTCTTTAGTCCATAAAGCTATGGTATCATGAATGGTAAGCATTTAACGTATCAGAACGAAATTTCCAATAGATGCAAGAAGTGAATACTTCTCCGTTCTCCTATGAGTTTTCTCAAGGCAAACTATTGAGGTCGTAAAAAAACAAATTTGTTAAAGGAGTAATGAAAAATCAGCTTGTACATAAATATTTGTTTGACAAGGATATCTTATAAATTTTTGCTTTGCACAATATAAGTCTTTTTTTTATTTCAGCTAGGCATTGTTTTATATTAAGTCTTTCAAATTAAAGCAAAGTTGACATTAAAAAGCGTTTCTTTTCTTACCGTTGTTAATTTTGCAGTTCTGTTAGAGGTTTCCTTTTTTTTGAGCGCCATGAAAAAAAATATTTTCATACTACCTGTGAGACCGCTGATTCATTTTCATAGCGTAAATTGCCGATCAATAAAGCTTTATTGAAAATTAAGGTTTTGCTATATGATTACTCGTGAAAAACAACTTTTTCATGTGCATAATGATTCAACCATTTATTGTTATAGAGGCTACAAATTTTCATGAGGATAAAAATCATGTTAAATTACAATGGTCTCTATTGACAATAGTGGCAATAAGCAAAACATGCAGTAGTAAAATTCCACCTGGAGATTTTTTCCAAGAGACATTTTTACTTATTTCTCACATTTTTTAAGCTCAGAGGAAAATAAAATACTGCATTAAAAAATCTGGAAATCTTATTAGCTCAATTGCCTCTATAATCAGGATTTGCTTTTTGACAGTTGTTTTTTGTCTTTGACTCAGTTGAAAGAACTCAAATCGACTCTTCATAGGATCCATAACAAACAAACGTTTGAAAACATAGAAACCCTTTTGGAAAGATAACATCAAAACGAAGTACACGAAGCCAAGAATACTAGTGTTATAATACAATATTACCACATAGAAAAGTGAAACACTAATTTCCAAAAAATTTGAATACCTTAAACTTTGAACTTGATGCACTATGGGTTACAGAATTTTAACACTGGAAATTTTCCAAATCGGCCAAATGAATGTAGAAGTATACTTGTCAGTTTTACTATGGTATCGAAGCTCCTAATCTGATTTCTACTGTCTGTGTTGTCGGTTTTTATGGTAGCAAAAATCAAAATTAGTTGTTTTAACTGTTACTTAATGTGGCAATGACTTAAAGGTATCTCCACATTAGTTATTTTACAATATTTAATGTTCATTAGCCGAATATTCTTCAGAGAAATTTAATCATTTAAAGAGTTGCACTGACCTATTTTTTCAAAAATTACTGGTAAAATATGTCAACACACCAAAAAAATGAACATTTTTACCGACATTTTAAGTAAAATGAGCAATAAATCATATTCTGAAGCTGTGATTGGCCAATTTAAAACACTATTCTGTAAGCGGACAAGTATACCTTAGTTTTTTCATCAACTAATGTAACGGAGGCTTTATGTGGTTGGACTGCATTTAACCACATCTGGCCATGCCTCGCGGGCCATGGTCATGCCTCAACGGTCTGTGGGAGTTGATATGAATCTATCACAACCGAACTAATGATTTATAAACCAATTAGACTTTTATTACCAATTATGATAAAAACTGTCGTCTAAATTTCTCATTTTTTCCTTGTCGGCTAAAGGACCTGTCCGCCAATTTTCCTAGCACCAGGAAAATCATGTGTTTTTTCTGTTTTCTTTCTATAGAACAATGCAAAATTATACTCTTCAGCTTAGAATGCTTGCAGAAGTTGTGCAGTAAAGATTGCATAATAGACCACGTGAATATAGTCTATATAATATAGTAAATTATATCAAAAAGCTTAGTAAAACCAGAAGGTCTCCTTCACTTTTTTGACACATATATAGCTGTAGTCTAAATAGATTGTGAGAACGTATTTCAAATGTTTTGCGTTCACAACTATATAACATAACAACTATAATGACGTAACTATCCCTTGAATACTATTTATAGATCACAAACTCAAACTCAAACTCAAACTTTGACTTTACATTAGAGGGATAGGCCAAGTTTTCACATTTTATAGTATTTGGTAATTCAAAGTTAAGCGGTCGTCACCGATTATTGTGTTTTTAATACTAAAAGTAGTCTTTCCTCAAAGTCAATAATCCTTGAATAGTGTTTTTAGATCAAAAATTCAAACACAAACTCAAGACTTCAATTTTTCTGTAGAGCAATCGACCAAAATCACCATTTTAATAAACTTGCTTATCGAAATCCATGCCGCCTCTGAGTTTTGAATACCAAAAAAGAAGCCTTTTTCTTAAAAGTCAATTATCCTTGAATACTGTTTCGTTTCACATTTTTATTCTACTTGCTTATTCAAAGCCATACTGTCTCCGGTTGTGTTTTGAACACTAATAAAGAAGAATTTTGTTTCAAATTCCGCGAGAAGTACTTCTCTGGAACCATTTGGTGCCCCTTGAGTGTAAACAGACGCTGAAAACAAACAAAATTTGTTCAGCTAAACACCTAAATTTAATGTTTTTGTTTGAGCTCTCAAATGCGACAAGACTGTGCAAGAATGCAACAAGACTGCGCAACGAGTTTGTGCAAGAATGTTTCATGAGGTTGATTCGTTTTTAATTTTCTTCAGATAAACAATGACCAAATGAAATTTAACAAATTAGGAAAAAGTTAATATAACAAAAATTGCAAGATCATGTAGCGCTAGACTTTTGATGCATAGCAAGTTCACAATTACAGTCTCATTCTTTCGTTTCTTTCAATTGTTCATTCCTACATAAACATTACAATTTTAAACACATGTAAGCAAATATACGTACTTGTTTTGATAGAAATATACATAGTTACACATGTATATAAAAAAATAAAGCCAAGCTTTCCACATCACACTGAACATTTGCAAAAGTATTGTCAACACAAACTGCTTCTGACTGCTCTTTGACTTCTTTCAGACTACTTCAAAAACTGATTTTTTCATGTCCTATTTGGTTGAACAAAATGAAGTCCACAAAAATCATTTTTGAAAGCTCCTTCATTGCGAAAAATCCATTTCATGCCCCTTTAGGGCTTCAAAAAATTTTTGAAATTTTTTTTTCCGAAAAATAACGAAATTTTTGTATGTTTCGACCCCCCATACTTCATAGGTGAATAAAGTGAAGTCAACAAAAAATCAATTTTGAGTGCTCTTTTATAGCGCAAAATCCATTTCAGACCATTTTAGGACTTTGAAAAATTTTGAAAAATTTTTTTCAAAAAATTCGAAATTTTGATATGTTTCGACCCCTATACTACTTAGGTGAAAAAAATGAAGTCAACAAAAAATCACTTTTGAGTGCTCTTTCATAGCGCAAAATCCATTTCAGACCATTTTAGGACTTTGAAAAATTTGAAAAATTTTCGAAAAAATTTTTGAAATTTTTTGAAAAATTTTAGGCTTCTGGTGTCTTATATTAGGTTTTTTATGTTTTCACCAAAAAGATTTAGTGAGAGTTCAAAACTTAGGTAACACCTAATTCTATATACAGCGAACATTTCAACAGCGGATATCTGCCATGTTACTGGAGGGCGGGGGGTCCGGACACCCCCCCTACAAGAACTCTCACCACCGAAAAACTGATTTTCTCTTAGTGAAAGCCAGTTTTTTGGTTAAGTTTCGCCAGCCAACTTAACCCAAGAACTTCTCTCAGGCTGGCGAAACTTAACCAAAAAACTTGCTTTCACTAGGAGAAAATCAGTTTTTCGGTGGTGAGAGTTCTTGTAGGGGGGGGGGTCCGGACCCCCCCCCCCTCCAGTAACATGGCAGATATGGATACTACTCCTGTTCTTGAGAACGTTAGTAGATAACGAACATGTTTTGCTCAAAGGCTCAATTTGAACCATAAACGTAAGTATGCACTACTGTTTTCTGTATACATGTGCAACGACTTGTGTTTGTCTTAGAACATTTGGTTTTCACAGAATTCCTTCAGTAGCTTTTAGAGCTATGTGTCAATTTGAAGTATTTCAGTATGTTATTCAAGTAACTCATAAAAATTTAAAACCTAAGTGTTCATTAACGCGAACTTAAAACTTCTTTAGTCCATAAAGCTATGGTATCATGAATGGTAAGCATTTAACGTATCAGAACGAAATTTCCAATAGATGCAAGAAGTGAATACTTCTCCGTTCTCCTATGAGTTTTCTCAAGGCAAACTATTGAGGTCGTAAAAAAACAAATTTGTTAAAGGAGTAATGAAAAATCAGCTTGTACATAAATATTTGTTTGACAAGGATATCTTATAAATTTTTGCTTTGCACAATATAAGTCTTTTTTTTATTTCAGCTAGGCATTGTTTTATATTAAGTCTTTCAAATTAAAGCAAAGTTGACATTAAAAAGCGTTTCTTTTCTTACCGTTGTTAATTTTGCAGTTCTGTTAGAGGTTTCCTTTTTTTGAGCGCCATGAAAAAAAATATTTTCATACTACCTGTGAGACCGCTGATTCATTTTCATAGCGTAAATTGCCGATCAATAAAGCTTTATTGAAAATTAAGGTTTTGCTATATGATTACTCGTGAAAAACAACTTTTTCATGTACATAATGATTCAACCATTTATTGTTATAGAGGCTACAAATTTTCATGAGGATAAAAATCATGTTAAATTACAATGGTCTCTATTGACAATAGTGGCAATAAGCAAAACATGCAGTAGTAAAATTCCACCTGGAGATTTTTTCCAAGAGACATTTTTACTTATTTCTCACATTTTTTAAGCTCAGAGGAAAATAAAATACTGCATTAAAAAATCTGGAAATCTTATTAGCTCAATTGCCTCTATAATCAGGATTTGCTTTTTGACAGTTGTTTTTTGTCTTTGACTCAGTTGAAAGAACTCAAATCGACTCTTCATAGGATCCATAACAAACAAACGTTTGAAAACATAGAAACCCTTTTGGAAAGATAACATCAAAACGAAGTACACAAAGCCAAGAATACTAGTGTTATAATACAATATTACCACATAGAAAAGTGAAACACTAATTTCCAAAAAATTTGAATACCTTAAACTTTGAACTTGATGCACTATGGGTTACAGAATTTTAACACTGGAAATTTTCCAAATCGGCCAAATGAATGTAGAAGTATACTTGTCAGTTTTACTATGGTATCGAAGCTCCTAATCTGATTTCTACTGTCTGTGTTGTCGGTTTTTATGGTAGCAAAAATCAAAATTAGTTGTGTTAACTGTTACTTAATGTGGCAATGACTTAAAGGTATCTCCACATTAGTTATTTTACAATATTTAATGTTCATTAGCCGAATATTCTTCAGAGAAATTTAATCATTTAAAGAGTTGCACTGACCTTTTTTTTCAAAAATTACTGGTAAAATATGTCAACACACCAAAAAAATGAACATTTTTACCGACATTTTAAGTAAAATGAGCAATAAATCATATTCTGAAGCTGTGATTGGCCAATTTAAAACACTATTCTGTAAGCGGACAAGTATACCTTAGTTTTTTCATCAACTAATGTAACGGAGGCTTTATGTGGTTGGACTGCATTTAACCGCATCTGGCCATGCCTCGCGGGCCATGGTCATGCCTCAACGGTCTGTGGGAGTTGATATGAATCTATCACAACCGAACTAATGATTTATAAACCAATTACACTTTTATTACCAATTATGATAAAAACTGTCGTCTAAATTTCTCATTTTTTCCTTGTCGGCTAAAGGACCTGTCCGCCAATTTTCCTAGCACCAGGAAAATCATGTGTTTTTTCTGTTTTCTTTCTATAGAACAATGCAAAATTATACTCTTCAGCTTAGAATGCTTGCAGAAGTTGTGCAGTAAAGATTGCATAATAGACCACGTGAATATAGTCTATATAATATAGTAAATTATATCAAAAAGCTTAGTAAAACCAGAAGGTCTCCTTCACTTTTTTGACGCATATATAGCTGTAGTCTAAATAGATTGTGAGAACGTATTTCAAATGTTTTGCGTTCACAACTATATAACATAACAACTATAATGACGTAACTATCCCTTGAATACTATTTATAGATCACAAACTCAAACTCAAACTCAAACTTTGACTTTACATTAGAGGGATAGGCCAAGTTTTCACATTTTATTGTATTTGGTATTTCAAAGTTAAGCGGTCACCGATTATTGTGTTTTTAATACTAAAAGTAGTCTTTCCTCAAAGTCAATTATCCTTGAATAGTGTTTTTAGATCAAAAGTTCAAACACAAACTCAAGACTTCAATTTTTCTGTAGAGCAATCGACCAAAATCACCATTTTAATAAACTTGCTTATCGAAATTCATGCCGCCTCTGAGTTTTGAATACCAAAAAAGAAGCCTTTTTCTTAAAAGTCAATTATCCTTGAATACTGTTTCGATCACAAACTCGAAATCGAACACAATGGTTCATTTTTTAGATAAAGTGATCGACCATGTTTCACATTTTTATTCTACTTGCTTATCCAAAGCCATACTGTCTCCGGTTGTGTTTTGAACACTAATAAAGAAGAATTTTGTTTCAAATTCCGCGAGAAGTACTTCTCTGGAACCATTTGGTGCCCCTTGAGTGTGAACAGACGCTGAAAACAAACAAAATTTGTTCAGCTAAACACCTAAATTTAATGTTTTTGTTTGAGCTCTCAAATGCGACAAGACTGTGCAAGAATGCAACAAGACTGCGCAACGAGTTTGTGCAAGAATGTTTCATGAGGTTGATTCGTTTTTAATTTTCTTCAGATAAACAATGACCAAATGAAATTTAACAAATTAGGAAAAAGTTAATATAACAAAAATTGCAAGATCATGTAGCGCTAGACTTTTGATGCATAGCAAGTTCACAATTACAGTCTCATTCTTTCGTTTCTTTCAATTGTTCATTCCTACATAAACATTACAATTTTAAACACATGTAAGCAAATATACGTACTTGTTTTGATAGAAATATACATAGTTACACATGTATATAAAAAAATAAAGCCAAGCTTTCCACATCACACTGAACATTTGCAAAAGTATTGTCAACACAAACTGCTTCTGACTGCTCTTTGACTTCTTTCAGACTACTTCAAAAACTGATTTTTTCATGTCCTATTTGGTTGAACAAAATGAAGTCCACAAAAATCATTTTTGAAAGCTCCTTCATTGCGAAAAATCCATTTCATGCCCCTTTAGGGCTTCAAAAAATTTTTGAAAT
Source organism: Convolutriloba macropyga (assembly GCF_964194025.1). Taxonomy (NCBI): domain Eukaryota; kingdom Metazoa; phylum Xenacoelomorpha; order Acoela; family Convolutidae; genus Convolutriloba; species Convolutriloba macropyga. The sequence continues at coordinate 50,334,725 of NC_134468.1, read as the reverse complement.
TTTTTTTTCAGAAAAATAACGAAATTTTTGTATGTTTCGACCCCCCATACTTCATAGGTGAATAAAGTGAAGTCAACAAAAAATCAATTTTGAGTGCTCTTTTATAGCGCAAAATCCATTTCAGACCATTTTAGGACTTTGAAAAATTTTGAAAAATTTTTTTCAAAAAATTCGAAATTTTGATATGTTTCGACCCCTATACTACTTAGGTGAAAAAAATGAAGTCAACAAAAAATCACTTTTGAGTGCTCTTTCATAGCGCAAAATCCATTTCAGACCATTTTAGGACTTTGAAAAACTTTGAAAAATTTTCGAAAAAATTTTTGAAATTTTTTGAAAAATTTTAGGCTTCTGGTGTCTTATATTAGGTTTTTTATGTTTTCACCAAAAAGATTTAGTGAGAGTTCAAAACTTAGGTAACACCTAATTCTATATACAACGAACATTTCAACAGCGGATATCTGCCATGTTACTGGAGGGCGGGGGGTCCGGACACCCCCCCTACAAGAACTCTCACCACCGAAAAACTGATTTTCTCTTAGTGAAAGCAAGTTTTTTGGTTAAGTTTCACCAACCAACTTAACCCAAGAACTTCTCTCAGGCTGGCGAAACTTAACCAAAAAACTTGCTTTCACTAGGAGAAAATCAGTTTTTCGGTGGTGAGAGTTCTTGTAGGGGGGGGGGGGGGGGGTCCGGACCCCCCCCCCTCCAGTAACATGGCAGATATGGATACTACTCCTGTTCTTGAGATTACTCTGATCTGATCAATTCAGGAAGAAAGGTACGGATAAGTCAAAAGCCTGCTGCTTCAAATCACAGCACGCTATCGGTACTTTTTATCACATATCAGCTAGCAAAACTGTGCCCTCAAAATCTATCTGTCCGAGTGGTCTGCCTCATGATATTCATTTGGTCTAGTTTCATACTATCTCATTTGCCCCACTGCAATTTATTAATTATTAACTCAAGTCTCTTAATATGAAAAGAGGAGAATGGTGAACAATCTCCTCTGTGATGATGATAGACTGATCCATTTAAATATTCATGACTTTCTACTGCCTATTGCAAAATTTCTATATCAATCAACTTTGGTAGCCAAAAACTGCTGCAAAAATGATAGAAGAAATCGAGTTTGCTTAAGTTGGGAAAAGACAACAGGGCGGCTCGTTAATGTGCGTTTGCACATGATGTTCCGACCCGAGCTCATCCACATTTTCGACTTAATTGTCAACCAAATGAAGAAATAACAAATATAGATGTTTGCGTTTAAAACAATCGTTACACAACCAATCTACTAATTCAATTACATAATGCCATGCCTTATTACAGCGCCAATGAGATCTGACTTTACAGAGACTACGAGACAAATTAAAACAAAAAAAAATAGCAAAAACAAAAACTTCACGGCAAAAACTGAATATCTAAATTTAAAAGCACAGAGTAACAACGTCAAAACACAGTCAGATAAAACCTTAATCACTCATAATTAATTTGTATTAACTATACAGCAGACGGAAAGTCTTCTTAATGAGACTATGTTACGACCAATGAGGCGAAATTCAAGAATTAATCATCATTTTGTAAACCAAGCACTTTCAAAAGTCTTGAAAATCATTAGCTTTTAACTAAATATTCCAGGATAAATTACTAAAAAAATACAACAAAACCAAAAGGCCTTGGCTTTGGGTAGTTTAAGTCTTAGAAACGAACCAAAGAAAAACCTAAAGAATTAGAAACGATTTGCGAAAACACAAATTATTCCTACCATTAAAATCATTAGCTATTATCTGAATATTATGTATTTTTAATTGAATTCGTATTTATACTAATTCAGCTGCAGAAATTATACTGAGAGAATAGATAAGCTTATTTGGGCCATATTTGTAAACCATTGGGATCTGTTACTACGCGATTGTTCTGAAAGAAGGGAAAATGAAGCGCAAAAAACGACCACTCAAAAAACGTTTATAAAAACGCATATTGTCCAACAAAGCATCGGTGAAAAAAATATCAGTAGATATGTTATTTCTTGGAATACAAGAAATTGGATGTGACCTCTCATTGATGAAAATAAGTTACAATTTGATGAAAAGAACAACGGAAACTGAAAAGTTTGAAAAATTTGAAAATGTATATCATAAACTTTAAGACTAAAGGCTATAAACTGACTAACTGATTCGGGTAAAATCAATAATTCAATCCTCAATGACAAGCCTAAGAGACTTTCCAGCAACTAACGGCTACCTAAAGTACAAAAACAGCAATTTCAAGAAAAAAAATTGACCGAGAAAAGTGTCGAAGGCATTAAAAACAAACTTTTCACTAAAACTTTTCTATGCTCAATTAATTTTTTAAGAGCAAGGGAATTTTTTTTATCAGTATTGTTTCAAAAAATCAAAAATGAACAAATGCATTAGAACCACGAAACTTTTGAGAAATCTCGTAGTATCAACGCCATTAATTTCATTAGCTTTCAAAGGAATCCACTAAATACGCTAAATTACGCCTCCATGGGACAACAAGTTTATTGGCCATTCATTTTTGCTCAATAGGACCATACAACAAGTTATTGAAAGTGAAAAGAACTACAAAGACAGGCATCAACCAAAAATTGAGTAGAAAAGTGCCGGAAGAAAGTGTCGAAGGAATTTAAATCATAAGTTCTTCTCTGAAAACTTTATATATGATCCGTTGAACGTCTTCCTTAAACCAATGGGAACTATCAGTATTAGGATAATGTGATAATATTTCAATAGGATCCAAAAATAAAAATACCCGAAAATTAAAAAAAATTGAAAACTAGTGGCTTTGAAGTTTTAAAACTAATCGGTAGAAAAAAAAACGCTAATCAGATTATTTTTGGCTGCATTAGAAAAAAAGGATCCAGTAAATACTAAGACTGACTAACAGTCCACGAAAAAAAATTTCAGGAACGGTTATTGTTCAAAAAATTTTCGAAAAACTTTTTTTAAAGCCTTATTGGCCATTAAAATCAAAATCTTTTAACGCAGGTCATTAACTACGCTCAGAAATAACACAATGGCAGGAAAAAGACGTTTGTCATGCATAGAAAATCAATAAGAGACCACAATAAATCTTAAGATTATGAGAAAAACAACAAAAACATGCGAAAACCAAAAAAAAAACAAATTCAGTAGAACAGTGCGAGAAGAAATTTTCGAAGCCACTTAAACCATTAGCTTTTCTCTGAAAACTTCATCTGTGATCCACTGAATGTCTTCTCCAAGCCAATGTGATTACAATAATGATTGTATAATGTGTATACTATTTGGATGAGGTGATAAGAGTTCAAAAGTAACCAATAAACAATTTCTTTTTAATTTTTGTATTCTTGTGTTATTGAAGTCATATAATCAATAGTTAGAAGATAAAACCGCCAACGAAATTTATTTTAGTTTCTTTAGAAGGAAAGTGCGTTCTGCCAATTCTGAGACTGACAAACTGCTCACGAAAATTTTAAGATTGGTTAATGTTCAAAAAAATTTCGAAAAATTGTTTTTTTAATTCTTAACAGCCATTAAATTCAATAAATTTCAACGGATGACAACAAATACGCGCAAATATGCTTCAATAGGAGTATGGAGATGTTTTTCATGCATTGGTGATCAATAGGATATCAATCAGTCTTGTCAATAAGTCTTATGACTATGAAAACAACAACATAATCAGACAAAAACCAAAAATTAGGAGCTGTCATAATGATAATTTGATAAAATTTCAAAAGAAAGCAAAATATCCAAAAAAAATTTGAAAAATTTTTGAAATCTTGTGTCAATAAAGACATATTGCTAAAAGTTAGAAGATAAAACCACCAGTTAAACCAAATTTGGTTACAGTAGTACGTAAGAGGGTGCTGTCATCACAGAGACTGACTAACAGTTCACGATAATAAGTTCATGATTGGTTAATGTTCGAAAAAATATTCGAAAATTTATTTTTAAAGTCTTAACAGCCATTAGGTGTCCACTCAAAGCACTAGATATGTTCACTTAAATCTCATAGAGGAACACATTGCACTGTTAGTCAATGAGTCCATGCCATTACCTCCAGATTCCAAAAAAAATAGTAAAACTTCAAAAATAATGAGCAATTCCTTGAAAACAATTTTTTTGTTCATTGGGCTTCACTTGACTGTAAAGGAGGTTTGTAATTAACGGAACCTCGATTTGAAAAGTGACTTGTCTCTAGGTGACTTAAAAAAGCAAAAAAAGTAGAAAAGTTTAATAAAAAAGGGCTCTCAAATAGATTTCGAATTTTTTTTGATAATGAAGCTCCCTATGAGACCAGAATTAGTCTTTTTTATCGCCTTTTGTCTATTAGGAACACGAAATTGTTTCATATTTTTGCAAGAAATTTAAGTTTGAATTACTTTTTTTTATAGAAAATATCTTAATTTGAATAAAAATCACACTAAAAGTGAACAAATATCCCATGTTCACACAAAACTTCAATCCTCGATAACTCCTCGAAAAAAAACGAAAATCAAAAAATCTTTTTAATTTTGAATTCTACGCTGGACCAGCTTTTTAATGATACCACTCACATTTCTCTGCGATGAATATATCGATCGGCCAAAATTGACTGAACAAAAAAAAGCTCATTTGAGTATATAGTTCCTCCCCCCCACAAGTGGGGTCGGAACAAATAGGCTTTAATTGAACTCCTTTTGGAGTCAAAATCAAGGATCAAATATAGGAGTCACCAAATATAGTAATCACCATTATTCTGCATGTTTCTCAACTTTTTGAGCAATTTTCGCATTTTGTCTGCTTTTTAAGCAAAGCAGATATTTAAAATATCCTGTTTATAAATTGAGAGGATATTTAGATACTTAGATTTAAATTAGATTAAGTACAGTTATTGTCGCTTTTATTGACACTCCACCACAAGGGCAGTTATTCAAAGTTATGGGAATAAAAATGCAATACTTTAATTTCAGTTATTTTCAGACATTTGGCCGTTAAATGAGACCATTTATTTCTCTAAGGTTAAGAGCCGGGCATGGCATTGTTTTTTTTACTTCATGACAGTTTGAAGTTATTCGCTATTTATCAAACGCAGCAGAATTTTTGAGGTGAAAAGGTGAATGGTCATTTTGAAACATACTGCGCAAATGTCATCTAAAGGGACACTTAATTTAACAAAACAAAAACAATTTCGTAAAATTCGATTGAAAAAATTGCTCATGATGTTTACAATGCCAACATTACTGGATCTTATTTAAACGATAGATAACTTGTAATCTCTCAATAGCTAAAGACGCAACAAATGAGGTATACCAATGATTTTTAAACCGACGTTAATTAAATTTTCGATGTAATGACGGTTAATGTGGTCGAGGGAAGAAACGACGTGAAGTTCTCAAAAAATACTTTATTAAGAGATCGTATATTTATATGAAATACTTTTGCATTGCAGGAAATGGTGAAATTACAATCACAACTAGAAGGCTTTCTAAATGCATTAATTTTTAAAATACAAGTTATGATTTAAAAATAGACAGAACGATAGATTTAAAAATTGTACATGCTTTGAGCTGAGTGTGGCGTGAACGACATTTGAGAGGCATTAAACTTTAAATTCTGTGCAAGTCACACACAACTTCTAATTCTGCTTGTTTTCAAATTGAAACAGACAAGAGCTCTCGTAAATATTCTACATTTTCTGCTCAAGACGCTTCTCAGTTTTGTTCAAATCTTGTTCAAGTCTTGATAAAAACTTACCATGAAACATAGAAACTCATCAAGTCATCAAACTTTTGTCAAATTTGAGACACGGTCGTTGATTTCATAAACACTTCATTGTGATATTATATATTGCTTGAAAAAATTACTTTGAACAATTGTTTTCAAAAAATTTCAAATCATATCTAAATTTGTGACCTATTACAGTACTTAAGGCACATTTACCTTCACCTGTGCTCCAATTTTTATTCACTCTGCCCCATTATCGGAGTTTTTAACTGTATTACTTAAAGCTTTCAAATAGTTTTTCTCAGATTTTGTATTTCCAAATTAATTTTACCTTTAAAACTACGGCTAGCATTTTCGACCCCATGAGTTGGTAAGTAAACACTAAACGTCATTACTCCACGGGGTCCTTGATGGATTGCGAAAGGAGAGTTTTCCCTCAAATGTGAGCAACGTTCACACCCTATCTTAATACATGAGAGAAAAACACAAACTTCGATCATAGAAATTTTGAGAAATTTGAGAAAAGGTTATGGTTAATTGGAAGTTGTTTTTGTACTTTTAAAATCACAACTTGCGAGTTGCACAGGCAAAACTTTGTCTGTCTATTTCACAACCTAACGGTAAATTATCTCAATTAATAATCTAATTTTCACAGTTTTATTTAACTCTGAATTGTACCTAAAAAGAGCTTTCCGTTAAATACTTCGAAACGATTGATTACCTCATCCGCCGTGATTTGAATTGTGTTATCTTTAAAGGCCGATATATGACAAGTTTTCCAACTTAATGAACACTCTGTAGTGATGTGACTGCCAGGAAACTAGTTGGAAAACAACTGTATTTCACGTGAAACAAGGAAAAACTTTTACCGAAATAAGTTCTGCTTCTCAAAATCGTCCCCCCAGTTATTTTCTCATGAAGAGTTTTTTCAGATTCCTATCATAGCTTTAGGCCGAAATTAAGATCTTAAGGAAATTAGTATGTCTCAAACGTCTAAAGTTGGGAATTTGTTGTGAGTTTTAAATGATATTTTCCAGTTCTCGAAGTTCTGGCTCTGTAACTTCCGTTGGAATTGAAAACGTAATCAAGACCAAATATAAACTTTAATGCGGTATCAGTCCTCCAAAAATTTTAAACGAGTTCACTAGCAAATAACTTGTGATTTTGAGTGTGTGTGTTCCTGACCCTTCATGTCAGTTTCTTATGAGTAGCCGTACAGAACAAGTGTACATCATATTAGGCAAGTCTTAATGCAAGTAGTATTTCATTTTCAGTTCTGAGCCAGTCTTAATACAAATCGTAAAAGTTTGGCAAGTCACTACCAAGACTTAGGTAACACTTGCAAGTTGAATCCTAAGCCAAAACTAACTTTTCAGAAAAATTAAAATCACAAGTCAATTTAACTTTTCCGAACAAATTTTCGACTTGCAGAACTTGCCAAGTTGTGGGTAAGACTTGGATTTATATTTGTAATTCTTGGCCAAAACTTGCAATCAGACTAGCAAATTTTGACCAAGACTTCCGATTAGACTTGCAAGTTTTGGCCAAGACTTGGATTTATATTTGCAAGTCTTGAACAAAACGTGCAAAAGACTGACAAGTGTAAAAGTGACATGATCACAGTTTTGAATCAGCACTAAAGTTAGACTTGCATTTAGACTTACCCAGTGCTCAAATTGACTTGACAACAGGTCCGGGTAAGAAATTCTTGAAACAAAATTCAATTTTGGTATTGAAGATAAACTGTAGTAATCAACAGAATTTCGTTATTTGAACAAAACACTGACAAAGGCACATTTGTAGAAGCAATTAATAATAATGAGAAGAACTTTCTAGACAACTAAAAACAGTTTTCTCTAAAGTATAAGGTTTATCTATTAACAAAAAATATTGTTCATTTTATATTCTTTAAAATTTTTATGTTTCAGTTTTGAGCATTTGAAAAAAAAATTCACATCATTAGTTTTCTGATCAATTTTTGGGGTGGAATCTATTTGTTTACTTTTTTGATTGAAATTTTTCTCTGAAGAAAACTTCATATCTCTGAGAACAAACATCACTGATTCGAACACTTTGATTGAGTCTACTTGCAAATGTATAATTGAGGATCTTCCAAAAAATAATCAAATATATGAGTTTAAATATATTTTTCAACGCAGACAATTATAGGCGAGAGATCATTTGATCAATGTGCACATATGAACAAATGCAAATTGATTGCAAAATTTAAACTGCGAAAATTACATTTAATATTACACTTGGAAACCGATAATGGTTGATACCTGTGAAGGCCGAGAGTTAATAATTTCATCAAACATTTATATTAAAACGGCAAGTTAGGAGAAGCATGCAACGAATTTATTATTCAGCAAAGCTGAACGATTACTTATTTGGACTATCAAAACAACGTTTAATGTGACGATAATTTACAGTATAGCGGATATAAAGTTACAAAAGCGAACTGCACAATTTAGTATCCCGACAGCTTGAAAACCGCAAATAACGAACTGGGCGGTATAAAACTTTCCTTGTCATTGATAGCCGTTACAATACCGTATTTTACAAGATCATTTGAATTTGAATTTAATTTGATTGTAAGCAAGAAGTTTTTTGCATGTCTTAGAGGTTCTGTTAGAACATTACATAAGCTTTATCCTTTCTCACTTTTTTGAAACCCAAGCGAATCATTCCATGATAGTAATTGTTTTTGTCTCAGTTTTTAGGCTCAAGAAGAGACATTCTAGGGCTTTTAAAATTCCCTAAAACGCATTTTGCTCCCCATTGAAGCAAACAAATATAAGCAATGTGGGTCCGACTGACACATTCGATTTGATCGCGCGGTGCATGTTATTTATTAGCTTTACTCAAGTTTAAAATTTTCAGAGAGAGGGCGTGTCGTATCATTCTCATGTTCATATAAGTATATTTTATATGAATAGACATAATCAATAGATTGATATCTAGACTATAGCTAGGAGCAACAGGAGCAGGAGATAGAATAGCCTCTAAACTGTTAGATTCTGTTCATATAATTGTTTTTGTCTGGATGTGTTGCTAACCTGTTCACTAGTTGAGCTTTTCGAGGGAAGAAGCGTCCCGATTTCCTATTGGAGCGTGAACACTTTGCCTTGCACAAACCCATCCACAACTCAAATTTTAGATACGACGTAGATCTAAATGAAAATCTGTTTCCTATTTAGAGATGGGAGGTACTTGTTCACACGAGGAAGGGTCATTTTCCTCGGTACTCTCTTCACACCCCCTCTTTTTTATATAAATTTTCTCCCACTTCCTGATAAACTAACTACCCTGATAACCAGGTCTCTTACCGCTCCACTGTTTTTCCTCCCAGCTTAAGAAGGGGCCATAAATTTCACTACGGGCCATTAAATTTGTAAAAAGTAAACTTGGGTTATTCTTGTCGAAGTTTAAGGGGATAAGGTTTTTTTAACCAAGGTGTAATATTACTACTGCATATAGTTATGTACCATTTATTTCACAGCCTTATTACGCATGTACCTTAAAATAACTTCATAAGTGGCCTTAAGGCGGCCTCGCCTTTATTCTTGGCCAGACTAGAATCTTACAGAAATTAAAGCCAGCGTGGTCTGGTTAGCTAAGAGATAAATTTTAGGGACCTCTTTATCTCCAAGGTACCATGAGGCCAAAATAGTAAAAATAAAAGCAGTGCATCACAAAGTCCAACTTTGTAGCTATTTTCTTCCTCTATTATTGGGACTTGGTTCCAACCATATGGCGCTGCTTTTTGAAAGAAACGCGATGAAATTTGAAATATGTATCCGCATACCCGAAAGCATTTTGATTTCCCAAAACGCCGAAATTGTATCCTAGCTGTCTCTTTATCTGTACTTTACAGATAATAATAAGGTGTGATGGGCTGGCTGATTTCCCTCAGGGCTATCATACACACATTTTTGCCTAATGTATTTAAGACACGCACACATTGAAACTCACCAGAACAAGACACCAATTGAATTACATATATATACACTCGCTTATTTGGATTGAAATTATATGAAAGTCTAAACCCAGGCTGAGGTGCCAGACGGAAGCAAGTATGTCCAGACCGTCCCAGACGGAAGCAAGTATGTCCAGACCGTCCCAGACGGAAAGTACCTATGTCCAGACCGTCCCAGACGGAAAGTGCCTATGTCCAGACTTTCGTGCGTTCATCAGACTTTCGTGCGTTCATGTTCAGACTTTCGTGCGTTCATGTCCAGACTTTCGTGCGTTCGACAGACTTTCGTGCGTTCACCAGACTTTCGTGCGTTCATGTCCAGACTTTCGTGCGTTCACCAGACTTTCGTGCGTTCATGTCCAGACTTTCGTGCGTTCACCAGACTTTCGTGCGTTCATCAGACTTTCGTGCGTTCATGTCCAGATTTTCGTGCGTTCATGTCCAGATTTTCGTGCGTTCGACAGACTTTCGTGCGTTCACCGGACTTTCGTGCGTTCACCAGACTTTCGTGGGTTTATGTCCAGACTTTCGTGCGTTCACCAGACTTTCGTGCGTTCATGTCCAGACTTTCGTGCGTTCACCAAACTTTCGTGCGTTCATGTCCAGAACTTTCGTGCGTTCACCAAACTTTTCAGTTTCACTTATATATATAGAAAAAATTTTCCAGTTTCACTTGCATCCAATTTTTTTTTAAAAAAACAGCAAGTATAATTTGAAAGTCCTTCATAGCAAGAGTTCAAAAACCCAGGTTGGGAGCGTCGTTTTTTTGCTCCGTCATATAGAAAAAATGATTTAAAAATAAAATTTTTTGATTTTTTCACTACTTTAGTCTCGTTTCAAAAACTTGTCCAAATTAGGTCGGCCAGTCCAATTTTTTAATTTTATCACCAATTGTTGCTAATGTGGAGCATACCCACCAAAAATGAGCACAATTGGACTAAAATTGATGATTTGGTGTCCAAAACAATATTCGGTGATCGAAAAAGTTAAGCCTCATCGAGCGCGGATACTTTTTCAGAAGTAATTGAGAACTTGTTCAAAATGGTTTGCTCGGTCCATTTTTTTTATTTCATCCCCAATTATGGCTAAATTGGAGCCTGCACACCAAAAATGAGCACAATTGGACTAAAAGTGACGATTTGGTCACCAAAACAATGTTCAGTGATAGAAAAACTTCAGATACTTTTTTGGAACTAGGTAAAAACTGGTCCAAATTAGGTCGGCCAGTCCAATTTTTTAATTTTATCACCAATTGTTGCTAATGTGGAGCATACCCACCAAAAATGAGCACAATTGGACTAAAATTGAGCACATTTTCACCCCCCCCCCCCCCCCCCCCCCCTCGTGCGTTCATCTTCGGTCTGGACATACTTGCTTCCGTCTGGGACCTCAACCTGGGAACTGTTCAAAACTTTCGGAGTTGTGAGAAGTAGCTAAACTAGACTTTAAAGAGTAGAGTATTATAAATCTTTGATACTCAATTTTGTAGTTTTACTGTTTTGTTATTTTTTGCCCCAATCATATTTGAGGGTGAAAATTGAAGGGAATTGCTTTCAACAGTTTTCTCTATTTTACTTCCCAACTGTCAAGTTAGTTTGAACTTCACTACTATAATGATTTCAACCTTACTCCAAAATAGTTCAATGTCTTAAACAACATTTTACCTTGACCCTTTATTATTTTTTAATGTAAATCTAATCCATCTTATAGGCAAACTCCTGTTTACTCTAACTATTCATATTTTAAACGCCACGATGCCTTTTTGTTTTTCGCGATGTGGAGGGGGGGGGGGGGAGGGGTGTTTTGGGGAAAGTCTAATTTGTGACAGTTATATTGATCTACCGATAGATTCTTTTCCTGTTATAATTCTGGCTGATAGATTCTGATAATTCTGACATCATTGGAGGAGTCATCTTGGTTGTCACTATTAATTTGATGCAACGTATTTTCTGTTGACGAAAAACGCCGCCAGCGGACAAGTTTTACGCTTGTATGAGTCGGAAGCTTCACTATCTCATTTGAGTTTGTTCCGACTCAACAAATTTTATTTCAAAAATAATTTATACGAACTGTTAATCGAAAAGTTTAAACCAAACAAAGTTAACAACGGCGCATTTTAGTTCAGCGTAGCCAAAAAAATTCGGAGGAGGAACTTTACATGCACTTGTTTTTTTGCTCAGACAACAAATCATAATATATAAAATGAAAATATAATAATAAAATAATATTATAAAATCAAAATGTCCGACAACAATATTTATCGCAACAACATCAATCGCAAAACAAGAATAGATGGCTTCAAAAGAAAGAGCCTGAAAATTTGATTGCTCGGTGAAATATCTGGTCTATAACAATCAAGTGCACCATAAATTTTACATCTCCAGCAGCATCCGGTTTTTTGATATTCTTTGTTTCTCTGAAAATTACACAGTAAATCATCAGATTGTAACATAACCTCAAATACGTTCAATTGCTAGTAAAAGATTTTACAACATCGCATTTCGTCGAAAAATTGCATACTTATCTGGAGTAGATTCACGTTATAAACCATATTTATAATAATAATAATAATAATAATAATAATAATAAAAATAATAAAAATAATAATAATAATAATGATAATGATAATAATAATAATAATAATAATAATAATAATAATAATAATAATAATAATAATAATAATAATAATAATAATAATAATAATAATAAGAAGAATAATAATAATAAATTGTTTACTGGTGTCTTTACAGAATCAATAGAGCACTTACACACATGATCAATACATATAAAAAACAGCACCAGAAAGATCGCCAATAGACCATAAGGTCCGTTTATAAAGCTGCTTTCAGTGAATAGTGCTCAAAGACCCAAAAACGTTCTCCACTGCATTCAACGTCTGTCTATACTAATTATATTTTTTATAAATTAATTGTTTGCCCTATCAGTATTTCTGTCTCTCGTTTCAAAATGGGGGAAAATATATGCGAGGCTGGCCTTTTTTAGTCAAGTTTTGACCTTTTTAAGCATCATAGCGAAAAAAGAAATATCATTTTGCAGCCCTTAGAGTCTACTTTTCATTATAATAAAAAAATCTCCAATTTTTATAGCATGTTGAGAAAAAGGAGCTCTGAAAAAAGCTGTCAGATAGCATTTCAAAATTTTGAAAACTAAATAGAGCAAAATTTGGATTCTCTTTTCAGGTTTTTGAGCTATTTTGCGAATTTTTAAACTATTTTACCGGTTTTTGGCCATGTCGTTGTTTTATTGCATCTACTGGGAACTATGGCGACGCGACGCTTTTTCCTCAAAAAATTTTGTAGTCAACAGAAAATTTCAGTTTATTTGTTATGAAACAGTCTTTTAGTGGAGAAAAATGACCCAAAATTGATGATTTTTGTTACTTTTTTCCAGTTTCCTGCAGTTTTTCAAGGTTTCTTCATAAACAGAAACGTTGATGATCATTGGATGGCTCTTTCATTGCTCTGTGAGCAAATTGATGAATCTAATTGCTTAGAAGAAGGAAGCTTTTGCTGTTAGTTCTGCTTGTATTTAAAAAATATTTATGTATATTTACAATTTTTTTGTTCAGTCGCTTTTTCAAGAATGATTTTTTTCTTTCTCTTACTCATTTTCTTTAAGTTTTATTAAATCCCATTAAAGTAAAAGTTCGAGGAAGAACTTTCTTTCTTGACAGAGAGGACACTTTGAGCCGTTGCCCAAATTCATTGGG
>NC_134468.1:50314415-50321102 GCF_964194025.1 Convolutriloba macropyga | reverse complement strand
CATTTTTTTGAAACGTTTTGCTATTCGATTGAACATTTGTAGCACATTAAGTGTAAGATTTCTTCGGTATATTTGGAATTTAAACGTGAGAGATTATCCGTTTGTTCAGTATTTAAACATAGGGTTATCGCCGGTTTGTTTGGTATTGAAACGTAAGAGATCGTCGGTATGTTCGGTATTAGATGTAAGAAATTGTGAGTTTATTTTGCATAGGGAACTTTGATTTTTTTGCTTATAATGTAGTCAGACTTTGTGATAACTTTCTTTTGCAGGAATTTTAACCGCACTTCTTAAAGAAAAACTATGGAAAATGTGAAAAATTGTTGAAAAATCTTCTTTCTTCTGCTCATAATCAATTAAACAAATATATACTTACTTGTTATTTTTGAATTCAACAATGTAACACTCTTGTTGACATTTAAAAAGATTTCTGTTGATTAATTCTCATTCATTAATGCCAATTTCTTTTTTATTATAAAAACCGGACAAAAACGATTATGCCGCCTAAAAAATCATAGTAAACTTTTGTCGGGTTGGCTAGAAAGAAAACGACAATACCGACAATTTCTTAGGTTTCAAAACCGAGGATTTCTCGATTATGTACATATCATCCTATCCAATAATTTTCAGGTTTGAGTCTGACTCCTGATTATATAACACAAAAGTTGGAACCAATTATCAATTAATTTCGCAAATAATGTGCTTTACTTCGTCAAAATGCTGAGAAAGGGTTTTGTGATCAACATTGTCATGAAAGCTGTAATTTTATGTATGAGAAGAAGCAAAAACGACGAGAAGGCCAATCTTAAATCTTGTCTGAAAAAAGTTCTTCTTCTTCTTTTTGTGGAAGTTTCTGCTGCGTATTATTTTGCAGCACAATTGATTCCCTCATCCTCATACATACTTAATATTTAATAAGGTGGGAAACAGGATAATGCAGCTGGTCAATTTCACAAACGTGGCATCCAAGAATGTTTTTTTAAAAAATCTTTAGACTCAAAATTTTGTCAAAGGTGTTTTATGGCTAAGAAGTGTTCAATAGAAGACAAACTATAGTAAGACTCTTGAGAAAACTTCTTGATAAAATATTCTTAAAGTACTCTTTTCCTTCTGCTTCAAACTTTAAATAGTCGTCCTACATATTGTGATGGACAATTTTTAGACATAATAGCCACAAAGTGCTCGTGGAAAGCAAAACTCCCGTTTAAGGGTGAGTTGTGTTGGCTTCTTTGTTTGTTTTGTAGATTGACATTTTTTGTTCCGACCCACAACTATATCAACTGGTTTTCTCTGATCAGTCCATTTTGGCCGATCGATATATTGATTGTAGAGAGTTGCGAGTTGTATCATTAGAAAGCTCGTCCAGGTAGAATATAGAACAAAATAGATTTTTGTGATTTTCGTTTGTTTTCCACGGAGTTATCGAGGCTTATAATTTTGTGAACATCTGACTGATTTCAGTTGTTTTTTGTTCACATTTTCCGTATTTTTGCTCAATTTTTCGTCGCTGGTGCTTAAAAATATTCTGAAATTGGAAATGAAAGTGTTATTCTAAAGCTGTGCGTTGCTGTATTGCGATGTTTGTGGTTCGTTTTACAATCACAAGAATTTGGATTGCATTGATGTGCTCTCTCTTTTTTAAAGATCTGTTAACACTTCATTTCCTTTTTTTTCACGTCAGATATCAATTTAGAGAAGTGATTTTAGTTAAGCCGAAGAATTAAAGGGAGCGAGAAAAGCAGCAGTCTTGAAGCTCGAATTTTTTCAAACTGCCTTAAAAATGGAATCAGAAAGAGTAATTTGAAAACTTTTCTGTTTTTTGATTGGCAACGCGGCAATTTTGTTTTCTGTTTTCAGTTTTTTTTATTGATAGGTATCAATATATGCTCCAAAATGCGGCTATTTGCAATTGCTTGAATTCAGTGACATCCAGCTAATGCATTTTTCTACTTCGACATAATTTGTTGTCAAAAAGATTTTTTACTTTCTGATTTTTTGGCCTTGTTTTTTTATTTCTGTAGTCTCATCATAAAAGTTGTTAATGACGGTCTTATTGGTTGGTGATGGGGCTAATTGTTTTTTTGAGTTTCCTTTCCTAGTGGTTTTCATGACTTTGACACAATTTGTTCTTCAAAAATATTAATGATTTTTGAGTGTTTCGAGTGAGTATTTGTTGTACTTTTGTGATCTAAGTATTTATCTTACTAAGGACATGTCTGAAAGGTTACCACCAGTGACTATTTCAATTGGACTCAAGCGTTTCAGTTCAACGCCAATGTGTTCTCTGTGTTTTTCACTAATTGTTTTTAAGAAATATTATTGAGTTTTTGAGTTTTGCGAGCTTTTAATTGTTCAATCAGTTGTCTAACCACATAGTCTACTTAAATACAAGGCTCCTCTCTTGCTAAGGACACATCAAACAACTGATTTGTTTGTTTCAGTGAATACCTGTTGCTTTTTAAATCTTATTCGCTGCTCGTTTTCAAAACATTTTTTAAACTGCTGAGTTTTTCTGGTATTTGTGGAATTTTTTTTGCTTTATTTCATATGTCATGTCCCTTAATGTCACTGTTGACAGATCTTGTCCATTGCTAAAGATGAATTAGGGAATCCAGTTACTCGCTCCAGTTCAGCATAATCAATTTAAATATGAAAGAATTAGTTTAATAACAACTAACAATATTTGTAATAAATGTCCCTAAACAAAGGGCGGTCTGTGAATTAAGTTTAAACAAAGTTTATCATTTTATCAATTGGTTTTTTACAAAGCTTTTTTGATTGGCGTCGATAAAACTTTCACTTAAAGATTTACCTGTTTCTATCTGTATCATACGACATGTAAATTTTTTTCGGCGGCTACTCCGGCAATCTCCCGGCTAGGCGTTTAGGTTCAACGACAAAGCAGCTGTGTTTAATTAAAACTTTGGCCAAATATTTGCACATCCTTCAAAATTGTGTTTTTCTAAATCGAAAAGGCACCCTTTATGCTTCTATAGCACAATTTATATAAGCTAGCCTGAAGAAACAAAAGAAACATAGAAAAACAAAAAACTTTTTTTGAGAAAAAAGTATCAGCAATATCATGGCTAGTTTAGTTTTATCGTTTAGTTTTTACATAAAAAGTTTAATGTTTATTTTTGCTTTTTTTGTTTCTTTAAGTTAATTTATCAGAAGATTATCAAGCCGAAAGTATGTGCTCAATGATCGATCAATCCCATTTCCGGGCACTTGAGGCACAATAAACAATA
This sequence comes from Convolutriloba macropyga, assembly GCF_964194025.1. NCBI lineage: Eukaryota > Metazoa > Xenacoelomorpha > Acoela > Convolutidae > Convolutriloba > Convolutriloba macropyga. Next base: position 50,317,854 of record NC_134468.1, on the reverse strand, counting down.
TTTTATGTACTCAGTTCAAACCTCACGGTTTTATTTGTTTTTGATAATCCGTGTTCTTTATTTGTTGTTATTTTCTAATTATATGACTTAGTCTCACTAATGACAGGTTCCATTTGCATGCTACAGGATGATCTGTTTAGAGTTTTTAGTTGAATTCGTGTTGTTTTTGCCTTTTATTCTGTTTGTGCTTTAATAAAATATTTTTAGTTTTCAACTTTTTTTGGATTTTCGAGATTTGTCCATTATTGAGTTTTTGTCTTGTCGCTTTACTACACTGCTGACAGATCACACATCACAATATTGGCGATAGAGAGGGCTGAATGGAAGCTAACTTTATCTAAGTGTCTAATTTATGTTTTTGAAGGCTTCTTACACCATTTTCTATCAAGAATTACTGTATCTGTTTTCATTTTTGCCTATCTTTTTGTTCTTTGTAGTCGTTTTATATATTTTGGGTAGTCACAGGCCTCAATTTCTTCCTATGGAGTCACAATTGAACCTATTTATTCGTTTGATCTGATAGCTAATGGTATTCACGTTTTCGAAATCGTTTTTTCAATAACTGTTTTCTTAACTTTGCAAATCTTAGTATTTCTTTAACTTGCTACGTAGTCTCAATAAGGACAAGCTCCATGTCTGTTTTACTGTAGTATAATTTAATTTGTGTATGTTAGGTTTTTATGTTACTTTTTTAAACATTGTTTAAGGTGTTTTTTTTAAATAATGGACATTGGGCTTTGGTCGTAATTATTGTCTTTTTTTGTTAATTGACTTGTTGTTTGTCTTTTCTCGTGAATGCAATATTTCACGAGTGGCAATATTTTAGAGAGGCATTATTCAATTCGGTGAATGGTTTAAGTTGAAAGCAATTTTTTATTCGTTCATCCCATATTTTCGAAAAAAAAATGTAAATTTTTGAAAGATTTCAATCTCTTCCTCAGTTGGAACACAATTTAGTCAAAAATTTGAATGAGCGGGGTTAGATTATCAGGTGGGAATGCACAATACCGGGCCAAAAAAATTAATGACTTTGAAATTTTTTTATTAAATTTTGAAAGGTGTTCAAAGTTGAAAGTTGGAATCATTAAAGTTGAAAGGTGTTCTTGTTTGTTGCTGTCACCTTTTTCTGCAGACATTATAGCGTCTTACAGTCTTGCTTGCATCCATGATTGCTTTTAAATGAAATTAGTCAGGACGTAAGTTCTGGAAACCTAATAAATTTTCAAACTCCAATCCATCTTATGTTGTTTCATTTGTGTTTCCTTTGAACAAATACTCTAATTTTAATGCAAAAAAATTGATATGGATGAAGAATTTGTTTGACATTACAACTTTTTATTATATTAAAACAATCATTTAATGATGTTCTCAATAGGTAGAAAATATTTTGTTTTCTTGAATAGCAAAAAAAATGAAATGGTTCCTTTAATGTGTTTTGTCTGATAGGTCAAATCTTCATATAGTATAATGATCCGGCTTTTTTCTCTATATCAAAAACGCCAGAGAAGCGGAAAAAACTTTTTCCGCGTATCTGACGATTTTGATTCTCTGGAAAGAAATAGTTCATAATATTTCATCTGAAGAGTTGATCTATCAGACAAACACATATTAAAGGAACCATTTTTCTTTGCTATTCAAGAAAACAAAATGTTTTCTAGGCTTTCAAAACGATTCTCGTTTGTCTTGCTAGTTTCTCAAAGTAGTATGTAGACTAGGTTACAGATTTTCGGCCATAAATTTCCGAATATATGATCTTCGCATGTTTCACTAACCTAGCTGAACGGTTCTCCATCTGACATATATAGCTTCATGTGGAAAAACTCGCATTATTTGGGTTTAAACCAGCTTCATCACAGTTCCACGAAAAGATCAATGTTGTTCTCTAGAACTTTTCGAAAAGATTAATTACGCAAATTGAAACCCACATTTGTGAACAGTTGCCGTCAATTTTTTCAAATGTATATTTTCTTCCAGTAAAAACATTGATGAAATAGTTTGTTCCCCTAGTCTTGTTGAATCATAATTAAAAAGACTATTATTAGTAATTTTTTTTAAAAAAAATTGCTGTTAAATATGTACTTGCTTTTTTTCTTTTCATAATTCACAATCGTTTGATTGTCAGCATGACTTTTGGGGGTGTCCAAATCCTTGTGTACATATGCTGAAGAATTTGCTCTTCTTTTTTCTCTTTGAACTTGATCCACGCTGAAATTAAACGAATCATTAGTTTACCAAAAATTTGTCCAAGTATGCTAGTGATATCTGTACACGTTGAAACACGAACTTACACGTAAATTTGATTTCTGGCATGGTATAATTATTGAATTTAGCTCCGCAGAAAGCTGGCATTTTAAAACTTGTTCCCACGTGTATCAACTTGAATGAGTTCACTGTTTGTTCTAACAAGTTCAGATCATGATCTTTCTTTATGTGCTGTTTTCATAGTAGTTGCTGAAACAATAGTTAATTTTCGCGTTTAGTTCGCTCAAGTAATAAATCACTGGCAGTGACTATTTAATCATGCTGAGCATCAGTCGGCATAATTTGCGACACAGTCGTATAACTTTGAAGGTCAAAGGCTGAATCACAGGAAAAAAGTTATTGAAATTGTTATTGGACTATTAATGCCATTTTGAGAACAACTTAAACACATCTCGCAGTTATTGTGAAAAAATAAATCTTTGAATATCAATATTTCCAGTTCAATATTTGGCGACCAATTAGAGTGGTAAGTGCGGAAAAATTAAAGGATACACTTTATTTATTAAAAGGTTGTGTTCACACACACACATATATTTTACATATATCTATATATATATATATATATATATATATATATATATATATATATATATATATATATATAGTTGCTGATTAATAATAACAATTGTTAGAATTGAATGTTAATTGTCAGTAAATGTTAATATTAAAATTAATTAATAATTGTAATAATAAAAATAAAATTTATAAACCTACAAAAAATCACGACAACGCAAACACATGCACACACACAGACACACACACACACAAACATATATATGTATGTGTCTGTGCAAGTGCCTGTGTGTTTGCGTGAGTGTATGTCTTTGTGCGTGTAAACAGAATAATTTGATAATTAAAAACTTCTATGAAAAAGAAATAAAATTAATAATTGTGACACTAATAATAATAACAGTAATAATAATGATAATAATAACAATAATAATAATAATAATAATAATAATAATATTAATAATAATAATAATAATAATAATAATAATAATAATAATAATATTGAAAAATAATAATAATAAGAATATAAAAATTAAAAAAATAATAATATTGACAATAACATTAAAAGTATTTAAAATATTTGTAACAAATTTTTTTCCGTCTGATTTTGGGGATATATTATTGTTAACATCATTACTACTATTATTATTGTTATTATTGTTATTAA
>NC_134468.1:50246915-50311915 GCF_964194025.1 Convolutriloba macropyga | reverse complement strand
CTTGTCACTTTTGTTTAGTTGTACGTTTTCACTGGTTCAAATGATGATTGAGTAATCAAATTTATATTCGCCCAGACTTCAGCAAGTTCTGTAAGATATAGCGTCGATTCCGGGTCTATGAATTCTTCTTCGTCATCTGAGAAGTTTTCATTGCCATTTGGCTTCTGTGATGTGACGTACGCGTCGTGTTCGATTGCTCCCTGGGGATTATTTGTTAGCTGTTTGCCCTGGTCTGGGTTTTTGGCGTCGTTTGACATATACTGTTATCTCTCTGTATGAATGCTGCTCCATATTGTCAAGATTGTGTTGGTTCCTGTGTGTTTGTTTGATGTTGAATGCTTATTCAAAGACGTGGTTGTGGTTTGGGAATAGTTCAGTGAAACTTTGCATTTATTTGGTTCCAATTGGTTGGATTTGATTTCAAACTTCCTCTTGGCTTCTCCTGTCCTCGTTCTTCAGACATTGCAAAACTCAGAACCCGAGCCGCAGTTCTTACCTTGGACAGTAGTTCCGTCTAAATAGATGTAACTTTCATTCTTGCTATAAAAGTCCTTATTCAAATCCTACTCGTTCCCTAGGGCTGCTTTTGAGCCTAGTTTGCGCAGGCGGCTAAGGAATGTCTCCAAAATTTGTTTGAATTCTGTTGTACCGTTATTATTTGGAATCGGTCGACTGTTGTTTTCCTTGGTCGGGTGAGTCTTAGACCCAGTTCGTAGATGAGCTCGTTTGTAGAAAAGCTATCGATTATGGTGTGGGGCTTGCTTTGATGGTAGATTTGGTTAGCTTCTAAACCGAGTGATAGGTAAATTAGGCTCTTTACCTTTATGTCCGCCTCGTCCCAGGTGTATCTATCCTTGAGGGGTCCACGATTCCTGATGTGTTTGCGTTCATTTTCGAAGTCTACTCGTCGGCGTTCGTTTCTAATTTTCCGCTTTCTATTTTCTTCATCTATTGCGCGTTCGACTGGTTCTTCGTACGATGAGACTGTAGGATAAAGAGAGGTCCGCAGCAATTGGCTTTAGACACAATTGTTGATCAACATGTAATTTTTCTTTCGTCAAGACCAAGGCTTTGTTTAAAGGTAGAGAGCCATGACTTCCTTTCTTATGTTGGGTTAGCGCCCGATTCTCAAATTAGGGGGTTGCCAACTGGCACTTAAAGAGACTGAACCATGTTATGCTGCTCTTTTAAAACATGGGTGTGATAATACCCAATTCACGAGATTTTCTTTTTTGGAGTACGCCACTCAGGGAAATACTCCACTAATATCCAAAACAGAAGCAACCATGAAATTTTAAAGACCATGAACACTAAAACAATTACGCTCCTTTAAGGGAAGCGTACATCATCTACTGAAATTTTTCCCCAGTTTAGCCAAAATCTCAGAATCTTTACGACCAAAAAACAATCAAACAAGAACAACAAACTGGAATGGAATGATCTGCATTCAGAAGCTTTCGCTAATATCAAGAAAAAGTTTAATCTAGTTACTGAAAACAAACATTTCGATACGACAAAAGATACTCGCATCAAATGCGATTCCAGTAATAGAGGTCTAGGTGCCAGCATCGGAGAAAAACACGGTAATACATGGCACACAAAGGCCTTCGCAAGCCCATTCTTAAACAAATATCAAAATCGTTACAGCACAAACGATCTCAAAGTACTAGCAGTAAGGTGGGCTATGGGACACTTTAAGAATTACTTCCATGGCCAAGAATATAGAATCCAAACGGATCATCAAGCTCTTTTATCCGCTTTAAAAGACAACCGAGGAAACAAAACATGCCAAAGCAGACAAACTAGATGGGTAGACAGATTACTAACGTTCAATTTCTCAAAAGAACATGTCCCACGGAGGGACATGGTTTTGCCGAATATCTAAGTCGAAATAAAATTCAACGCCCTCCTTTACCATGATGTCACACATTATTTAATAATATAATGAACTCATTCCAGTATATTCTGTTACGTAATACACCTAATAGCATAAGCTCAGCGGCAGACAAACACCAAACAAAAAATGACACAATAAAGCGTAAAGTATGCAACGCGCAACAAAAGAACGACTTTCGCCAAACTCACTCCAATACACAGTCGCTCTCTATTTGTAATTCTAATTCAAATTTCATTCCATTAAAGTCTTTACATTCTACTTCTAAAATTCTAAATCCATTTATTTTATCTAATCCATTTAAAAATTTTAAAGTTTTGGTCCTATTATTAAAGTCTGCCGGCAGCGATAACCTGATCATCGCTTTATATGAGCTCTCAAGCCGAGGATTTTCCCAAAAAGTAACTGGGGAAAAAGTGTAAACAGTGTATAAATAAAAAAAATTACACCCCTATTTCTCCGCCTAATTAAGGGTGGAAGAGTGTAATTAAAAGAGTGTAATTTTAAAAAATAAAGGTGGACGAGGGGATGTGGATTGATCCCTCCATCTTCCCCCTGTCGAACAGGTTACTTTCTTTGTCTGCATTTACCATTGCGCCAATTGACTCCAGGTTCAGATGTGTCAGTTTGGTTATATTGGTAATTGTGGAAGTGTCATTTTTTAACAGTCCACCCTAAATTACACTCTTTGCAAAGAGTGTAAAAAAGGTGGAGAAAAGAGTGAAATTACAGTGTAATTTTTTTAAAATTACACTCTTACCCTCTTTTCCCCTCTAAATTTCCCCTATAAATGGGAGAGCGGTACGCATTACACCCTAATCCCCGCTAAATAGAGATTTGGAGAAAATTGTAGATTTACTATAAAACTAGCCCACAATTGACAATAGTCAAAAATAGTTTGGCTTTACCCGAATTGTTTAAGTTTTGATATATAATAATTAAGAATTTCGGTTCCTGCGTAATCGAAGCGGAACAGCATTAGGCCACAGCGGCCTGTTCTCAGCTGCCCATTCTTTTATATTGTTATATTGGTATATTGTAATTACTCGATGAAATGAATAGTCAAAGTGAATTCATCAAAAAGGTGTTTTATTTGTGCTTTCGACTGTTTTGTTAAGTTAATGAAAAGAAAACTGAGAAATCCGCCGGACTATTAACTTCCCAAATTGTTGAATTCAGTCTGGAAATCGGTCTTCCCAAATGGATTTCAGTCATAAATTCTAGACATATTTCATTTTACACTACGGAGATTACGATTGATGAATGCACTTTTTGCGAAGGCTATCTGTCCAAAAATGATGAAATTGATCTGGTGGATGGATGACTCTCTTCACATTTTTCATTGTTAATGAGGCCAGGGCAAAGAGATGGTGCGAAATTGGCAGAAAATTCAACTTGTTTAAGTGATCAAAATATTTTTTATAGCAGCAGTTAAGTGATCACAACCCCTTCATTCAGAGCAGAACCCTTCGAAACATGCGCGTTGCATGTATTCCTCTGTACCTACTTTTGATTCCCTTAGGCTCAATAGCCTCTATTCGCAGCTCCTCAATTCATGTTACCTGAACTTTCGACCTTCAAGCGAAAAATGACAGATAGAAAAGTCTGTTTTCGCCAAGGCCTCGAATTTTTATTTTGTTAAACGTCTGTTTGCTTAACAATATTGTTATTAGGGTCCTGCAGTAGCAAATCATTTCTAGCAGGATTTCATTGTTAATCAGGCTAAATTTGAAACTTTATTCGCCTGGACAGCTACTGAAATGAAATCAAGCCTACAAATTATGTAAGAAAACGGAGTTAAATCAGGTAGAATAAGATATGTTATCACAAAACCCTTTTTCGCTGTTTTCAGGCTTTACCAATTATGTAATTCGTCACTTTAACTTTGTTCAAGTTTCATTATTATTGCAAAATATTGAGCACCCAACCCATTTAATCTCGGCTAGATTCTCAACAAATTCCTCCAGAACTTGTTGACAGCTTGTGTGTGAGTTGAGACACATGTTTCTAAATAGCTACAAGGCTTCGTCTGTCTACCTACCAGCGGCTGCAGTTGCAACAATTTACTTTACAGACCCCCTCGCTTGTATTTCAGTTATTTTTGGCTTAATTTTGGCATGCATGAATTATGGAAAAAAATAATTATTAACAGATTTCCACCCAAATGTCAATTTCTTTTGAGAAAGGGTTTTTGTTTTTTGTGTTCCCCTCAATCACAGTGCCTGTACCCTAAAAGTCTGTGTTACCATTACTTACTGTTCTATTTTCTGTTATTAATCTTCGGACTATAGTGCGAAATTGCTAACTGTGGGCTCCATCTCAATTAGATATACCGAACTTTTGTTCCGACCCCCCCCCCCTTTAGTGGGGGGAGGAATTATATACTCAAATGGTTTTTTTTGTTGAGTCAATTTTGGCCGATCCATATATTAAGCGTAGAGATTTGTGAGCGGTATCATTAAAATGCATGAACGTCCTAGAATATGGAATGAAAATTTTTTTTTGAACTTCGTTTTTTACAGAGAGTTATCGAGCTTTAAATTTTTGTGAATATTCGACAGTTTTTATTCACATTTTCCGTAATCTGTGCTAAACTTTGGCTCAATTTTGCTAACATAGTTTAAAATAAGTAAAACAGTTTTAATGGTAGAGTGTTATTGTTACTATTAGAGCTAGAAAAACGTTGCTGAATTACTTGATTGGAGATTTTTTGGCTAAGAATTTTAATAAAATTTTCAAAATTCAGACATTTTCATCAAAAATTGCACAAAATATGCGTTTTTGTCCACTTTATTTAAGTTTGCCAACATTGAAGACCTAAAAACCACTGATACAATATTCTTAAACTCAAAAAGAGAGCAAGTTGAAATCCGATGCCCTATGAAAGGCTTCTGGAAAAAAAAGAAGCCGTTGTTTTGCAAGTTTAACTCGATAATTATTCAAAATGCATCATTGTTTTTTTATTTAAAACATATTTCACTTAAATATGGGCCAAATTTTCAAACACTTGAAGCACTTGGGTGTTTTTTGGACGCGTGCAAAATCAGGGATAGGATTGATATCATCAAGAGTTCTTAAAATCAGAAATTTTTTATATTTGTTTTGGAGCTGCCTTTCTTTTCAAAAATGTTTTGCTTTTATTGTTTTTTTAATGCTGTTTACTAACAAAATTTTTACCTCACGGCTCCAACAATGAAAGCTCCTATTTACGTAAAAATAAGGCCTAATATAGATGTAGTGTGTTTTCAGAGAACCTAATTGTTTTTTGGCTTCGAAGAAGAGCTTTAGTAAACTGTAACTGAATTCTCGTGCTTTGCCGTCAATTGTTATTCATTTCGAAGATCCAAATGGCTTCTTCAGTAGTTGCAGGTGAACCTCTACAATGTATTCGTTTGTTATGTAATTTCTCTTATGACCTTGAATTTATTTGTTTTGGGAACCTTTCAGTGGTTTTTTGAACTTGTCAATTAATTATCTTAATTCTGTCAACTTTTAGCTATAACTCTCTGAACACACATTGAATGTTTTTCCTATAAAATATAAATTAATCTTTGAGGTAAAAACTTTTCTAAAAAAATCGGCTGCTTATTTTTGGTACTAAGAGTTTTCATACAAAAATTTGTGATATTTGTGCATAGTTGCACTTTTTTGCTGTTCTTCGTGTTTCTTAGTTCATTGCCATATTACTTAACATTCTAACTGAAAAAAGCGATCAAATAATTTTACTTTTTTTATAGCTTACTGTTTTAAGAGCTGCGCAACCGTGTTTTTCAGATACTTGTATATTTTTTATTATTTTTGCCCTGAATTTGTGGTTAATTTTTGTTGTCGTATGCCAAATATTGGGTAATAGAAGGTCTCAGTGGCTAAGTTTAGTTTTACAAAAAAACTTATTAACTGATATCAGTATATAGCTATTGGATTTATTGACTTTCAAATTAACTGTTTTCAAAAAACGTAAAAGTTTTCTTCAACTTATCCCTTTTTGTTCTGATTTTCGTCTTTTTTCATGTGTTACAAATGTGAATCAATTCCTTAATTTAACGTCATTAGTGAGAAATTTCGTTATTTTCTTTGAACCAGAAAATAGTGAGTTTTGTGAGTTTGAGATATTTTTCATTTTTTGTGTTTTTTGTTGTCAATTTGAGATATTCGTTTTACGTAAAAACTTAATGGTTGTCAAAGAAGACGCAATTTAAAATTTAATTTTCTCGCGGTTAATATTTTGCAAACTTAGTTGCTTTAACACTGTGGTCCCGCGGAATTTTTGGTTTTCTTTTAGTTGTGCTTGAAATTAATTCTATTTTACAGTCTTATAATTTAGTCTCACTAATAGCAATTGCAACTGGTTTTCGTTGAAGTTTCAGTATAAACAGTTTAGAATTTTAGTCGAAAGCTTGTGTTGTTCATGAATTTTTGGAAATATTTGTTTTTTTAAAAAAAAGGACCGTTGATTTCTGCGCTCTGCCAATCTTGTTTCTGTTAAATTGTAGCTTAGCGTCTCCATAGACAAGTTACCCCCTACACCTACTGAACTAAGATTTGCTCTTTTTAGTGGTTTTGTTTTCCTCAAATAGTCTTCGATCTTGCTACATTGAGTTTTCATGAAACATAAGTGATTTTTGCTTGGTCGCCCATTTTTTAGGTTAATGTTTTCTTTTCGCAGTATCACAATAGTTGGTGGTCCTCTGACCATTTTAAAAATAAGGGAATCAAAAATTGTTAATGTCCTATGTGAACAGCTTCCTGTTTGGGACACCGTTTATGTGCTAAATTTAAATTTTTTCTGTTGCCTCCTTTTGTCATTCTTTTTGTAGTTGTATGACATATCCTGGATAATGAAAGATCTCACTCAATCTCAATGGAAGAATAAATAAATTTCAGAATGATTTCAGTTGATGCATACTGTTTCTAGTCAGTTTGACATGAATTCTTTTCAAAAAGAGAAACGTTTTCTTAAAATTTGTTCTTTTGCTCATTTCTGGTCGACTTGTTACCAAATCGCATTGAGTAAAAGTCCCATTTTTTTTCTAATGAAGTACAAGTTAATTTTTGAGTGTAATTTTTATCTGATGCCATTTTGGTTTGTTTATATATGGTTCTAAAAAATGAACAACGAGTTTTGGTTGTAATTATAAATATTTGTAATTATTAGATTTTTTTGCCGACTTTTCTGATAGTCCTATTAATGACAGGTCTCGTCGGTACTTACATAACTCACGTCGACAGGTCTCGTGAGTTATATAGTTTTATTCTTTTAATAGTTTGTTGAACGATATGATTTTTTAAAATCTCTTCCTCATTTGGTAGACAATTAAATGAGAAACGTAGATGAGCGGGGTCGGAACTTTATGTGCGAGCGCACATTACCGAGCATCCTTGTTTGTTACTAAAACTATTTAATTTCTGCAATTTCAGAATTGATTTGAAACACAGCGCAACATAATTTCAATTGTTTCAAACTACTTAATTTGACCAGGCAAGCAAGTTTTTGTTTCGAATAAAACTTCCCAAATTTTTTTGCATAAATATTGAAAAAGGCGGATGATCACCGACGGTGCTTGGCAGAGAAAAAGTTCCGACTTCTTCTTTCACAAAACAATTTTAGAAAGCTTGCTCTAAATATCCTTAGGTGGCAACACTGCCAAAATGAATGCATTAGCATCTTTGAATTATTCCCCTAAGATCAGAGGTCCTCTGCAAACCAATTTTGAGATGGCTAGCACATTTATTTGTTCTCTTGAGGCTCCATTTCGGACAAAAATATGTTAGCAAATAATTAAATGTCAGTTATTTTCTAATAAATAGCATTGACTTCGAAAACGTTTACGTTCATAGAGATAAAGATAAAATAATAGAGATGTCCTCCCAGAAGATACAATAGATCTCACACTCAGAAACAGGTGTAACCGTAGGACACAGTCATTCTCTTACTTGGAACATAAAAACTCTAATCGATCAAAACTCAAAATTTGAATAAGAAATCCGTAAGAAATATTTACAAAACATTTTCACATTTTAAAGAAAATTTGTTATGCTTCAGTTTCGATTCTAATTTCCTAAGTATAATCTGTCTCACTCTGACGTAACTTACTTTTTACAACTTCAAAAACTCATTTCAAATTTATCATAATTGTATTCAATCAGATACGCGTATACGAAGTGCATAAAGGTCAAAGAAGGTCGGAAGAGTGAAGATTTTTCAAAATTTCAAGCCTCCATTCTGGCTTCAAAAGCAAAACAGCCTCTTCAACAGTCTTTTTAAAGAAAGATTCAATTTTCAAGAGCTTTTGATTGGTATTATTTTTGTTTCTCCCCGCTTAAGATATCTATTGGCCAAAATTGACAAAAAAAACTTGGAGTTTGGAACGGTAACATCGAGTTGTTAGCAAACCCGGGTAAACCAAAAGTTGTTATCCTAGAACTTTCCTTTTATGGATCCTTAGTGTCATAGACGAAAAAAGTTGTACGAAATTGGTAGGGTTAGAACATTCCCATACAGGAAAGTTCTCTGGTTACAACTTTATCATAAAGGAAAGCTCTATGACTACAACTTTCTCATAAAGGAAAGTTCTATGATTAAAAATTTTTCATAAAAAGGAAAGTTCTAGGAGAACACATTTCTCATAAATGAATGTTCCAGGATTACAAATTTTTCATCGTTTCGAGCGCTAAAATAGGTTAAATACTGTCGGAAAAAATCTACAATTGAACTAACGAACAATTTTTTGAGATTTTCCAGTATGTTTTGGGTGTGTTCCCCTCCTCCTTCTCTTAACCGGGCTGGGGACCGGCTACGGCGAAGTTACAAACAAACAACTATAGATGAATTGAGTCAGAGCAAACTGTAAAAATCCGCATTCTAAGACTCTCTCCAAGTAAAACCAAACAAACAAACAACTATAGGAGTTTTTGAGAACAACACTAGGTAAAATACCAGGCTTAAACTCTATCACCAAACAGAACAAAGCATAATACATTGTTTTTTTAACAATAAATTTTTAAAATTCGCTGATCGCAAAATTCGCAAATTTCCGTATGAAAAACTAACTTTTTTCCTAGACAAGCTATAGCAAAAATTCTTTTTAATTTACACTCTACGCACACTAGGGATACTCCATACCGAGTTTGATTTGATTTGAACAACTCCTTGACCCGATGAAAAAGACGTACTTTTAATGATAAGACGTAATATTATAGCCTTCAGAGACTTCCATCTTGGTCTATAAAATGTTTAATACGATTTTTATCTCTAGAAATAAATTTTTCACTGACTCCAGTCGCGTTGAATTACAAAAAGAGTTCAAATATCGTGAAAACAACTCAAAGGTAGTAAGTTCAAATGCATCATACACCTAAATGAGAAAAAATGATATTACCTTTTAAGTGAGGATAAATTAACGTTTTTTTGTTGAATCAATATATGATTGGCGAAACTCGTAAATGGTCATTTTCAATAACTTTATAACCCTTAAAAGCATTCTAGAGCAGAACAACTGTGCTACTGAGGCCATTACACAACTTTAATTCAGAAATTGTGGTCCAAATTTTCTGCCACAAAACAATTTTTCTCTCGGGCCTAAATAGAGAACTTTATACGTACTTTACAGGTGATAACAATTTTAAAACACTGGTTTTCAGAAAAATACAAAATAAACGTTTTTTTATTTCATTTTGCATACATCAGGTGTGACTGGTTTAATCGGAAAAAACGTTATCAAATTACGCATTACATTAATTTTAGCTGCTAAGAATCACTTACATTTGTTTTTGCTTTATGAATTTTTATGACTACGACTTTTCCGTCAAAAATGCAAAAAGGTGACCTGAGGCGCAGACTTCAGTTTTTTGTAGAATGAATATTTTTTGAAACATGTGTCAATTTTGATCTCTAATTCTTAGGTTGCGAAAAAAAATTATTATGAAGTTCTATGGCCAGAACTTTTCCATAAATACGGTATAACTGAAAAGAAACTGTTTCCAATTTTTTTCTCACTAGTTTTTAGAAACAAAGTATTTGTGCTTTGTTTTAGCCGTGTTCATGATTTCTCTGAAAATTTGTTAATTTACAACCTTCTTAATATGAAAGTTTTAGGATTGAAACTTTTCATCGACGACATAATAGGAAGTTGTAATTTTACAACTTTTTCAATTATGAAGTCAACCTCGGGAATACAGTTATGAGAGTTTGAATTATGAAATGAAGCAAATAAAAAAGGCATGAGATAGGGTCATAAATTTGCAGAATTCCAAAAAAAAAGAATTTTCAGTTGCTCAATTTTTGAGGTAGTTGAGATAATGAGGCAGTGAATAATACTCTCGGAAATCATATTTTTTCGGTGATATGAATTTCTTTGATCGTCGATGTCGAAAATTACTTTGTGTTGGTATTTTCTGAAGTATCGCTATAAGGGCACAGAATCATCGGCGCGCAACGTAATTCTGTTTGATTGGGACACACATCATTTATAGTAAAAGTTGTCTCTTCCAAAATGTGTCTTTTTTATTTCTAAAAAAGAAAAAAGCAAATTTTTATGATAAGCATTTGCGCGGTTAAGTGGGCGAGAGCGTTGCGATTTATGATGGGCTTTGTTTTTGTTTACTTTCAAAATCACTCTGAGGAAGGATAATGAGGTAGATTGGGCAAGATCTAACCGATATATATTGCTTTCATCTGTCCTGCCTGTATATACGTGTCTTGCTATTGTATACTTTCACGGATGGATTAATTTTACAATAAACTGGGAGGTTTTAGAGGTTTAGGATTTATTATTTATTCTCTTGTTTAGACCGTCTGCCTTTCCAAACCATATTCCATCAATAAATGATAATAAATCCCTTTATAACTTTAACTCAACTTTGCAATTTCATTGTTCAAATATGAAAATGAGCCTTGGTTTTGGCGCATCCTCGTATAACTGGGTAGGTCCTCCCTCTTCACTATTTATTAATGACCGAAACACTCGAAACACCGTCTTGTTTACAAAAACCCATTGTCACCACAAGCCAAATCGAAACAGAGGTCCGTATCTTATTCATGAATTGTGGAAGGCAGGAATTAAGTGAAGATGTGATATAACTCTGAATCAATTTCAATTCACTAGCTGGTGATAATATGGATGTTAAGAATAATCTGGTTTTACGAAGATTATAGTTTTAATTTTTTTCTCTTGGCATGGTTTTAATAGAAGAATCCAAAAAAATCACAAAATATTTCAACTGTTCGGTCGTAAACTTTTAAGTGAAGTTAAATGGCTCCCAAAAATTGTCAGTCCTCTGCTATATCGCTTGTCACACTTTCAAGGCAAAAAGTATTTTAAGTAAATTTTTGGTTCTCAACAACAATTTGCTGTCATTTACAGAATATGTTCAAATTAAAAATCAAACTCTCAATCGCAAACATGAATTGACGTTTATAACATTATTTTTTATTAATCTTTCTTCCTTCTTTTTCTCTCTACCTCTTGTCTTTTTCCTCGCGTATTCTACTTTGAACAAACCTTCAGTGGTTAATTTCTTGATCTTGATATTTTCATGATACCTTACTCTCACTTATTGAATTGTAATGAAATCTTGTCAGATTAAAATCTCTTGTCAGATTACTACCAAAATTGTCAGATTAAAATTTCCTAGGCTATGCTTTGAACTACCAAAACCAGCATTAACTGTTCAGAATCGTTTTTCTTCAATGGTTGCCACTTTTTCCCGTCTAAAAAAATTTGCATTACTGTTTAAAAATTAGACGTATCAAATTCAGTAAAATCTTCTCAACGAAATTATAAAATTTAAAATATTTTTTAGTTAAATGATGAAACTATCTTCCTTCCGATAAGATGTGATAATCAAAATGTCTCAGTTTTATTATACCAATTTGCATTTTCAAATTATTAAAATTTTCGATAAAGAAGCGATGCATTTGTTTAAAAAAAATCGTAGAAACAAATTTTAATAGGAAACAACAATTATAAAAAATACTTCAAGAGCAAAGTCAAGGTGTTAAACTTCCCCCTAAAACTGGGTTAGGTTAAAATGAACAATTTTCCTCTTGTCAACAAAAAAGGGATTTAATTTCAATGAAATCTTTAGTTAACATAATCAATCTACTGACCATTGAAATTTTCAAATTTTCTTGTTATTTTTTTCCAAGAATTCAATTTTGTGAGGTCAAAATAAAAATTTTCAGTTGTTCCACAATGTTGTCCAGTGTATAAAAATTGAAATGGCTTGATATTTTAGACTAGTCTTGTTTTGTTTAATGTGTTCAAAAAAGAAAAAAATATTTGAAACTACAAATTTTTATCACGCTTATTGTTTGCATCATTTTTATGGTTTTGATTACCATGAATTAATAATAGCAAAACTTAAAAAGGTGTCAAACTTAATTTTATTTTTGCATAGCGTTCAAGTAGAACTAGATTAATTCTGTCCTGCCCCTTCATATAAAATATTCGAAGATTTTCAAAAGGCTATAAGATTCCTTTCTAGCAGAATACTTTTATGCAAACAAGTTTCTTATTACTCAAAAATAGAATTAAAAATAAATGAACTATTCAATTGGTTGAATAGCTCTCAACGTATGAAAAATAATTTGATAAAAAAATTCAGGAAAGAGGAAATTTTGTTTGAAAAAACAAAAATACTGTGCAAACAAAAAAAAAACTGTGCAAACAAAGTTATTTGTTTCTGCTGCTCATATTTGATGTTTAGTTTGATTTTGTCTACCACCGACAGTCCCTAAAACTGGATCATTATCTTTCGATTCAGAAAAAAAATTGAAAGTTTGCTTGCAGCCAATTGATTTATCTTCATGATGAGAATGAACCAAGCAAATAATTAAAAATCATTTTTTTTCTAACAAATAGCATTGACTACGTTCATAGAGATAAAGTTCAATTAATAGAGATGTCAATTATATATAATAGAGAAGTTCAATTAATAGAGATTTAACAGATCTTCCAATCAGAAGCAGATGTATAATAGAGAAGCAGATATATATAATAGAGAAGTTCAATTAATAGAGATTTAACAGATCTTCCAATCAGAAGCAGATGTAACCGTAGGACACAGTCATCTTCTTACTTGGAAAATAAAAACTCTTATCGATCAAAACTCAAAATTTGATTGAGAAATGCGTAAGGAAAATTTACAAAAATTTTTCACATTTTAATTAAAATTTGTTATGCTTCAGTTTCGATTCTAATTTCATAGATATAATATTTCTCATTCTGACGTAACATATTTTTTCCAACTTCAAAAACAAACATTTTTGAATTAATCTTAAGTGTTTTTAATAAGATACGGCGTATACGAACTGCAAAAAGGTAAAAAAAAGTAGGAAGCTTGAAGCTTTTTTTTCCAAAATTCAAGCCTCATTTCTATTCCTCAAACGAAAAAATTTCAACAGTATGTCTAAAGAAAAAGTCAATTCATAAGAACTTTTGATTGGTATCAGTCTTTTTTCTCTCCACTTAAGATATCTATTGGCCAAAATTGTCAAAGAACTTGGAGGATGGAACGGTAACATCAAGTTGTTAGCAAATACAGTTATGAGAGGTTGAATATTGAATTGAAGTAAATAACAAGGGCACGAGAGAGGGTCACAATATTATTGGATTCCAAAAAAAAACAGATTTTTCTGTTGCTCTATTTTTGATGGAGTTGAGAAAATGTTGCACTGAAAAAATTTTGAGTGAAAATAATCTAAAGAAAGGAAAGGAAACTCTTAGTTAGCCAGCTGGTAGTAATCTCAAAACATCATCTGGTTTTCATTTAAACGGACAATAAGATATGTATTCGCAATCAAATGGTGGAAAAGCGTATCGATATTGTTGTTTAAATCAATATTTTGAAAATGGACTTAGCAAATAAAAAATATTTGTTTCTGCTGCTCAAACTTGATGTTTAGTTTGGTTGTGTCTACCCCCGCGTGTCCAAAAAATTTTGATTCTGAAAAAAAATGATTTCTCTCAGCCAATTGAATTATCTTCATGATGAAAATGTAAAAATCATATTGTATCATAGAATTTATAAATAACGAAAAATAAATGGATGCAACAAAAATTTTGCCGAAGTACTGTTTGCGCTCACTCTAATTTCGTATCAGAAGACTTCAATTGAAGTGCAAAGCACTCATCTGTTTCATGTTTTGTCTATAATTTTTAAAAAGAATTAGCTCTATGCAAGAACATAGCCTGTAGCTGGGGCCTCAAATCGACTAAAAAATTGTTTGGATGAAAAAATTCAAAGATGAAAGTTTCTAACTAAGCAAGCTGGAAGTACTATCAACAAATCGAACATGTTCTGAATTAAATGGAATGCACCGTCAAAGGGTGGAAAAACGCGAATAATTTTGGATAAAACATTTTTTGTTGAAAATAAGGTCTTGGAACTAAAAAATACTTGTTTTCGCTACTCAAATGTAATGATAGGAGTGGGTTTGTGTGCCCACATATTTCTGGAGCAATGGGGTCATCATCTTTTGAATAAGAAGGTAATATTCTGGACATTTCACATTATTCTTAGCTTTTGCGCCAAAAATTGCATAAAAATGTAAAATAGTAAATTTGTTTTATGATGTGCAAAAAAGCATCAACTGTTAACCAAATCCACACCTAAAAATTACAGGCTGTCGTCATGCTTTGTATCATTGTTCATCATTTTTCGAATGGCTTTATTTTTTTTAATCCACTGCACTGCCCCCATCCACTTCGTACAGACACAGAGACACAAGCACACACACACAGACACACGCACAAGTCCACGCATTCACATAGGCATACACCTTATAAACGAACACAAAGGATTCGCTACATAACTGAACACAAGCGAATTGCTGTGGGAGCAGATAAATATTTCTAAAAGTTGCTTCTTCGTAATGTAGCAAATAAGGTTGGGAGTTTGTTGGTTGAAAATCAAAAAATTATATAACCAAAAAGTTACATCTCAATTTTGAAGAGGTAATGTAAAACATCCCGTATCCATTTTCTTTACATTTTGTGGATTCCATTTTTTATGAAAAATTTGGTAAACGAACCAGCTTCATAATGTCGAACAAAACTTTGTAAACCATGATGAGTATAAACTTTTTCTTGAGCTAAATAAATTTGCCGCGATTTTTTCCGTATTTTGACAGAAAGTAAAATAGACTACAAAATCACTGTTTTAATTGGCAAAAAATGAACATTTAGTGAGAAATAAGGTCAAAAAATGTCAAATCTGATTTCAGTTTTCTTCAAAAAACTCAATCGTCAGGGGAACCATTTCAGTTAATCAAAACAAAGTAGTTCTGGAGAAAATCTAATAGTGGCAGTTGACCTGTAAACTATGCATATGAATTGTTTTAACGTTTCTTTTTCTGCATGCACTGATTTTGTTACAATTGTTAAATGAATTGTAAACAAGTAAAGTTGTTGTATGGTTTGCGAAAGACAACTAAATCTTTTTCCAAAAAAGTTATTCGTTTTCCGAATGGTCTCCTTTTAGATCGTGGTTGAAACAACTTCAATTGATGAAAACAAAGTGATTCTCAAGAAAATTGAATAGCTGACTAGTTTGACCTGCAAGCTATCAATCGTGTTTAATGTTTCTTGTTCCGAGCAGACATTGACAGTGTTAATCTGAAAAACAGAAAGAAAAACACATTGGATTCATTAGCTTTTGAAATTATGATTCGGTTGTTGTTAACAATTGTTGTTGTCCAGTACATTTTTTTAAATTACGGTATTGAAAATGCTACAATCTTTTGTCCTTTTCATATATGAAAAAGACAAAAGATTGTACCATTTTCAATGCCGAAATTTTCAATTCTCTATAGACTCAACAAAACACAGTGTAAAATTTTGCTGACTGGTTTGAAGTGCTATAACGATAAAGCCAAACCAGAAGGATCTAAGTTGTGTTAGCAATTAAAGTTCCCGCCAGGCAACAAAAGGGTAATTAAAAAAAATTTGAAAAGCCTGCTTTCTTCCCAATGCGTATAATCTGTTTCCACATAGCTATACTCTGGTTTGATGAGAATTTTGACCCTTGAAGGCAGAGCGATAGTAATTTACTGCTGTCTATTAGAACAAGTTTCTCTTTTTTCTGACTTTTTTTGTGTATTACTCTGTAATAACCAAGCTAGTGGTATATCAAGCTATCAAAATTGCTACTTCTCCAGAGCTTTGGTGCAACGGTAGCATGCCTGATCGCGGTTCTGGAGAAAGTAGGTTCGAGTCCTCTAAGCACTAAATCTTAAGCAGTATATGGAGTTAGCTTTTACCACAGTTGGTTTGTTACAATTGGTAGAGCTTACATAAGTGGTTTTGACCTTGTGTTGCCTGTACCCTTAGTTGAGTTGGCGTTTGAGTTGTGTGGAACCGACTCATTTGAGAAGAGAGAAGTGTAATAACCCAGCTTTTGGTATATCAAGCTATCAAAGTTGATAATTCAGCAGAGCTTTGGTGCAAAATTTGAAAAGCCTGCTTTCTTCCCAATGCGTATAATCTGTTTCCACATAGCTAGACTCTGGTTTGATGAGAATTTTGACCCTTGAAGGCAGAGCGATAGTAATTTACTGCTGTCTATTAGAACAAGTTTCTCTTTTTTCTGACTTTTTTGTGTATTACTCTGTAATAACCAAGCTAGTGGTATATCAAGCTATCAAAATTGCTACTTCTCCAGAGCTTTGGTGCAACGGTAGCATGCCTGATCGCGGTTCTGGAGAAAGTAGGTTCGAGTCCTCTAAGCACTAAATCTTAAGCAGTATATGGAGTTAGCTTTTACCACAGTTGGTTTGTTACAATTGGTAGAGCTTACATAAGTGGTTTTGACCTTGTGTTGCCTGTACCCTTAGTTGAGTTGGCGTTTGAGTTGTGTGGAACCGACTCATTTGAGAAGAGAGAAGTGTAATAACCCAGCTTTTGGTATATCAAGCTATCAAAGTTGATAATTCAGCAGAGCTTTGGTGCAACGGTAGCATGCCTAATCGCGGTTCTGGAGATAGTAGGTTTGAGTCCTCTAAGCGCTAAATCTTTAGCAGTATATGGAGTTAGCTATTACCACAGTTGGGTTGTTACAATTCGATTTGCGGTCTTTCATAGAGTCAAATCGATAATGTATTTAATTGAAGTCTTATAAATACAACAATGCGTAGCGTAAAACTATCATGAAATCAATTTTTTTATACTTGCAATACTAGTTCCCGAGTTTTGCGAGAAACAAAAATTTGTATAAAGTCAGTTAACAATTTTAACAATTTTGCGAAATATTATTTTTCTATCTCTTCGCAGAAGATATCAATCAGTCAAAGATGGAGATGTTCTGCTTATGCGTGAACTTTGTGGCACGGTGCCTTATATTTTCAAAATAATTTGATTTTTTTTTTCTATAAGTTTTGTTTTTAAGACGAATGACCAACATTCACAACGATGCACCACCAAATTTGTATCACAATCAATGAACGCACTGTATGCTCCCATGTACTTTGTTTGAAAATTACGTTCCAATTTTCCCCGTGATATAGCCCTATTTCGTTGTTGCAAGTAAAATTGCAATTTGATGAGACTCAGAAATTTCACATCGATCACTGTAAAAAAATTTATGCAGGATTATATACTTCATTTGAGGAAAATCGGTTCCGTTGCGCTACAAACTTGTATTTTGGACAACCATTTTGACGTCATATAGTTAGCAGCGGTTTCTAACCCTGACAAACTTAGAATAGAATTTGTGAACTTCGCTATACCATCTGATTTTTTTTAATATGGACATAATATCTTTGTAAGTTTGTAAGTTCAAAAGAGGAGTCTTGATTATTGGAGGGGAATTTTGCACTAATTTTTGGGTCGGGGGATGTAATTGCCGGGTGAATTGAGCATGTACTTTGAAGACCTATATAGCTTGGAGTGAATTTGAAAGAGAAGTGTGATAAACATACACATTATTTTAATTCGTTCATCAATAATTCCGAGAAAGAGATACTTGAGAGTCTGAACAATGTCCCAGCATGTGAACAGTGTTTAGAGGCGCTACTGCGCATTTAACAGTCCGTGCCTTATAATCAATGCAGGTATGCTCTTTCTACTCTATTTATGTAGCTGGTTATCATTCTAACTGAAATATATAACAAGCTCACTAACAGTGCAAGAATAAAAATAAGTTACATGTTTCTCTTTCTTGAGGGACTATTACCAAATATAGACTTTGAGCGGGCCAGTTTCTGGCAATCTGGTTTTTTTGGTAAATTAGACTGAATTATTGAAGTAAAAAGCGGGGCAGTTACTTAATTTGCCCTTTTTAGTTTTTCCTTGGTTAAACCGTTTCTTTTTCTTCAAATAAACTGATTTTTCATGTTTTTTCTACATATTGCTGCAACATTTCTAAAAGTCTGTCATTTTCTGCTTTTTATCTTGTGAAAGTTTCCGTAAATATTTCCCAGTTGTTCCCATCACTGAATGGTGAGAACGAACCTTCAGATAGGATTTCTTTTGACATATTTAGAGAATTAAACATTGCGTTAGAAAATCCTTTACAAATTTCCTGATAAGATGGAAGCAAGATCTCATTCAACAGGAAGCACAAGAGAGAAGGGGGGTTCACGGATGCTTATACACACACACTTTTTGAAGTCATTATCAATTTCAAGAACCACATGCCAAAATCATATGCTCCTTTCAGACGATGATATTTCAAAGAAGAACCTTATATACATGGACATTAGTTGTTTTTGTTCACAGGAAGGGTGATTAGCCAGCCTGTTTTGTTGTTTCTTTCTCCCGCTCCTCCACCACCACAACCACCACGGGTCCGTGCAAACAGGCTTAATTTTGTCTGAAGTCCAGCCCCCTCCCCTCAGTAAGGACCATAGTAAGGAACCAAAGCGCGGTGGATATTACAAGAATGAAAAAGAAGAAACAGCACTCAATGTATCAATTACTATCTCTTGTTCTAACTCAAGTGTTTTGAAGAAGGTCGCCCTTTCTTTATATACTCTCTTTTCAAAAAAGAGGTTCAAGCAATCATGTTACTACAACCACTGCCACCACCGCCGCCATTTTGTAACACTCGGCAAAAGTCAGAATGTTAGTGAAAAAATTGGGGGCATAAATAAGGAGAAATAACTTCTGTGACATCACATACGTATTGGGTGGGTGCTATAGGAAAAAGATTAAGAGGAGGAATCGCTGGGAAACAACAATTCCTGGTAGCTTTTTCCCTGTGAACAGTTTAGGGGGACATCTTTTGGTTTATTTTTGCTCAACTGCTCTTCTCTATCCTAACTTTGTTTCTTATTTTGGTTGGCTGGCTGGCTGGCTGGCTTTGTCTGATTAGAAGACATTTGCGCACATTTATGCATTTATTTTGTGATGTGAAATGCGAACGATTGGCGGTGTATTGTAGTGTTGGTGCTGGTGTTATTGAGTTATGTTGTTTTTGTGTTCTGGTAAGTTAATAAATCATAACTAGCTAGCTCTAACTAGCCCTCGCAATTTCCCTTATTACCGTTTCCCCTTTTGTGATTTCGTTGGCTGAGCCCACAGTTGTTTGCCCAGCAGATGTTTTCATCACCCCCACTTTTTCATCTCTAATTTCATCATCCATACATGTGAAAACATTTCACACCTTACATACACACACTGCTCATTATCTGTTTACAAGTAGATTTGAAGAGTCAAATTTGTAATAGTCTTGTTGACAACACAACAATGTTATTTAGATGTAATGTTTACTCAGGCGCTGTGTGGGACAACATCGCATCATAATTTACAATTTGTCCCCCAATTTGATGCCAGCTTCTTCTGTTCACTTCGCTCTCTCCCTCTCTCCATCATTTTACTCCCCACCCCCACCCCCGCCCCCTCCCCCAAGTCCTATTCACTCATAAATCACTCAATCCGTGCGATGATGGAAACTTCCGTTACATTCAAACTCCAACTTTTATCCCTTTTCTCCCTTTTACTTTCCAACGTCTGTGGACAAATTTCTATCAAATTACCAATTAGCGACTTCCACTCTATCTCAAAGCAGATTATTCAATGATTAGTCAAGAGAAAAAATAATTGCAAATTTCTATTTGAAATACAACTGGGCAAAAGTTTTAGGGAACGCAACTGATCAAGGGTAATTATGAAAATCCCACCTTGACCTTTTTGGGAACTTTTCCCAGCCCATAAATTTGAACTCAATATCGTTTTATTTACAATCTCTGTGTTATCAGTGTACTTGCGCATTTGTGACAATTCTAGATTATCTGGAGCGGATTTTGCGTAAATTCCTCTCAATATTTACAATTGACATCAAATTAGCTTAGAATTATTCAATTATAAATTGTTATTTTGCAATTTCAATATTCCTGTTATTACTTCTAAAATGTCTATTACGAATTTAACCAATTGTCTTTACTACAAACTACCTCCTGACTTTGAATCCTTGGCTGAAGATGAAGAGGCATGGCTCCGGCGACATCTGGACACAGGGTTCCAGGTACCCAGGGTATCTATGGAAACCATCAGCATCAAATCAACTCCTGAAAAAGCCGATGGAGATCAGTTGGATAGTCCTGGAAAAAATGACAGCAGAGATATCCAACAGAAATTTCTGGACGCGTGCCAGAAGGGAGACTTAGTCACGGTATCCGGAATGTTGGAGGACAAGTCACTAGTTCTGGATTTTGCAGACCCGCGAGGGTTCACGCCTCTTCAGCACACAATTAAAAATGGTCACGAGGAGTTGTGCAAGTTACTTATAACCGACTCTCGAATATCAGTGGTGGATAGTTTACACGCAGCAGTCGAGAACGGGAAAGACTCGATTGCAAAGGTGCTTCTCGAATCGGGCATCTCACCAAATGAGCCCGCAGTGTCTGAGATATTCGCGCCTGGAGTTACTCCGTTATTACTGGCCTGTCTCAATGACAATGCTGCATCCATTCAACTGCTCTTAGGTAAGAATATATCCGATTAAGAAATAAACTTGAATTGCTATTTGATAAGTTACTACATAACCTAAATAGCCCGAATATTGAATAGCCTATCAGTGAATTAAATCTTGACCATTAATTAAGTAAAGTTAAAACGTTCCATTGAACATTGGCATATAAAGATTCTTTTGCACTTCTGAAAAACTTAAAATTATTCTTTTTTTGACAGTAAAACATTCAAATTTCACTGAAATCTATAGAGAAAGCGAGGTTTTGGTTAAATATAAAAGTTTCACTTCGCGTGCAGATATAATATTGATGATTAGATCCAATCAAGCGCATTTCAAACTACGTACTTAAAAAATTTCTATGTGAAATCAAGAAATGATTGAATTTCTCTGAAACAAATTTGTGCCGCCTAGTTATAAAAAAACAACTAGAAACGCCTAACTAAGAATTTTCTAAAGACAACAACAAAGCTCGTAATGTGCGTCCACATATAATGTTTATCTTCATTTTGATGAGTTCTAGAAAACAAACATCATTAACATCATAACTCAGTTTTGAATTTAGTGCGAAAACTAAAGAATTGCAAAAGTGTAATTGCCCATTAACAAAAAAATGATAAAAATACATCAAAAATACTCTTTTTCTCACCTGAATGCCCCTTAAGTTTAATTTGTTTACGTTTTTGCGAATTACGATAGACAAAAAAATTGCTTTTTCGAATAAAAGGAGTTCTTATATAAAAAGTTTGCGGTGCATGAAAAATGTAGTCTCCTTGAGAACAATTTGTCCAAAAACTCTTCGATAATTATTGTATATTTGATAAGTTAAGTATTATGGACCCAGATTTGAACATTTTAAAGGACTAATGGGCCAAAATGATTTGCGTTTCTAAAAGCAGAAAACATCTCTAAAAGTTGTGACTTTTGTTTCATTTTAGGTTTATTCTTTTGCCTATGCTTCTGTTTCGTTTTCTTCCAAATTTAAATATTTTTCGTGATTACCAACCCTAACTACCGAGAAAATGGACCAGTACTGGATGCGAACCAGCGTCTCTTACTTGCAAGTCTAGTGTGCTACCCATTTACACCAACTGTCCTAAGCCCTCGAATTTTCTCTAGCCAAGTATATGTCGAACAAGTAGAATTTCTTGTCAAGTTATGTCAAGCTTATCTTATGCACGATTTACATTAGCTTGTTCTCTCTGAAACTTCTAACAGATGTTTATTTTGGACGGCCTTCATCTCGTTTTGTTTTTGCAAAACGTAAAAACTTTTTTAGACAAATATTGTTGGTTTATTCAACAACCACTATCATCTATTCAACTAACGCGTTTAGCATGAAATGGATCGTATAACTATGAATGAGGAATTTTAGAAGCAGATAGCTGCGTTACTTATCAGAAACGTAGTACTTTGGACTCTTAAAGGCTTTTATTTAACCTGCAGCTGTCGAAACAGAAAATAGTAACTTTGGTACTGATCAGAAAGAACGATTTGTGTTCCCCTTTGAAACTTCACAGAAGCAATATATTGTAAAGCGGTCAATTTACATTTAATGTCTTCAATGTCAGTAATGTCTTCAATTATAAACAATGTCTTCAGTTTCAAAGACTACAATAAATTTTCAACATAATAGACAAAACAAAAGCGCGCCAATAAAGCGCTTACTGCATTGATTTCTGTAAAAACATATTTTTGAATGCAAGCAACGTATCTGAACAATTGTAAAGTGGTTTTAAAATTATTGGTTTTTCTAAAGTTGCTTAGATAATGGTAAACATTTCAGCAAAAAGAGCTCCGTGAGAGCGTCGGAAAATGAAATACGATAAACAGTGCCACTCAACTTGCGCATCAAAGCCTTAAGTGGATGTTTAATTCGCCCATTGCGCTTCACCAAAGTGATATCTAGAGGAAGTTCGTTTGTTGTCTTAAGAAAGTACTTCATGTCATACTCGCTACACGTCGAATCAGGGATGAGGTTTTGGACACAACATTTTGTCGGTTTGATTACACACTGAATTCTCTCTTGCTATGACCCGTAAGCGCCGACTCAGGCAGCCTAAGCACAGTAATACTTATTCATTTTCTATTTGGTAACCAAGCAACGTTCCGTCAATCGTTGGGGATGGCGAAACCAATTATCGTAAGCTGGCCCTCAGTCCTATGCCAATGCAAGGCGGTTGCGTTGACTCAAGCTGTATATGCCTGCTCTGAACCGTACATTTAAAAGACAGATGCTTGACGAGCAACACCTGAAGACCTGCGTCTTAGTTGTGATAGTTGAAGAAAACAACCGTAACGGTTACTATCCATCCCACTTCTCGGATTGAAGAACTTCTGTACGGTTCCGACCCGTTCATTCGTGTTTTAGGCCTAATGCGGTTCTCCCAATATCTTCCTCTTGGACGGAGGATGCTACAATAGTAAAAAAAATGTTACGTAGATTAAACCAGCGAGAAAGGTATTGCTTCATTCTTAAGCATGCAAGCCTAATCAATAGGATCAGCCCATCAAACTCGAGTATTCCAAATTGCCTCTAAGCTATTGCAAAATGCGTGAAAAACAACAAAATTGGTCGAGGAAATTAATTTTCGTTAGAACTTTTACTAAATTAAATACGATTATGTTCTTTTTAGGCAACTTTTTTGTTTTGGAAAACGTATCTGTTATTGATCTGAGCCAACAATCGGCTCAGACAAAAGTGCAGCTTGCCAGTTAGGTTGCAGTTGAGTTGATGTTGGATGCAATAATTGATGCTTTTTGCCTTGATAATGTTGAAGATAAGCTCGCTTTTATGTTCCAACCTCTTCTCGCCGGGCCACAAAAGCGTTATTTTTTTTGCTTCACACCGAAGTTTTTTCGAACAATAATTTAATGAAATGGCCCATGGAAATGCTGTCTGGAGCGCTAACTAACCTCTTACCGAAATAGTTGTCGATCTAACTGTGCGTTGTTTTGTTTTATCAATGCATTAATCACTTTAGACCTGGGAAGGATTTAAAATTTTTATTTGAATTGATTTCATGCATTGTGAACAATCAAGATGTTATAACTTCATGTACTAAATGTTTAATCAAAACAAACAAGCAAGCTTTTGCGTCTTAAAACTTTTTAAAACTGTTGAACTTTTCGCTTATGCGTTACACTATTGAATATGTCACAGGACCTAATTGTAACCCAAATCCAAATTTGTTTAAGTCAGTTGTTTGTTATTGCAAGACTTTTGATGCGTTATTTTGGTCAGTTTTTTATCTACGGTGTTAATTCTTGCCCTGAGCTTTTTCTGTTCTAACGGTATAAATCACGAACAGCTTCACAGAACCAACGATTCGCTCTTCCACCACTAACCTAGTCTTTTAATTTAAACCCTCCACCCAGTTGCTCCAGCTTTAAGTGGCTATTTAAAACTTTTTTATGCCAGCTGCATGTTTGGTGGGGGTTTGCAAGTATCTCCCTGCTGATGCAAAACAGTAGTTATTGGAACTTAAATTAATATAGATCTCGTATAAAATAATTGGGGGGCTTAGTAAATTGGTGAGTTAAGTGAGCAACAATCAAAAATTTTCATTCAACAAAACATTAAAAAAAACATTACAACTATACAAAAATGACGAAACACAAACACCAACAACTTATTGGGTTCAACGTCCACAACCTCATTTCATCTTTGGGAATTTTGTGTGTTCTACTTTTTCACTTTTTAAAACCGAAGTAATGACTTCAGTCATTAAAGACAAAACATTTTAAAACTTAAAACCAAAGTACAGCTGCAACAGTTAACAATCTCCGAAAAGTCTTTATTCATGTGCAAGTGTTTTTACCATACTTTATTGTCAAATTGAAAGTGAAAAAATTCCTAATTTTATTTATTAAAGAATTTTTCATAAACCTTTTTCGTATGAGATAGAAGGCATTTATTGTAAATAAAGTTTGCCTCATGTAATTGGGTTTTCCTTTAAGGTCAAACATAGGACAATTTAATTAATTTTTCCTCATCTAAATTGGAAATTTTGACTCTGAACAAATATTAATAAAATTTCAGTCTTCTTCAGTCACATTAAGACTAAACGACGCTGGCACCAAAGTTTCGAAGGAAAGAACTTTCCTCGAGATTCAATTATAATCTTTTCTGCTGGCTTAATACACAAGCATATTGTTTCCTTTGTTGGCAAAAATCACAGATTCGAGTTATTGAAACATCACAATAAATTTGAAAATATGCATAACATAACCATAATATAAATATGACAGAGTCCGATACAGAATCCCGTAGATATCAACAAGTGTATTTCAGTACTGAAACAGAGTAAATTCAGGACTTTTCATTGCATTTTTTAGCGTATAATATTTGCTCTGTATTAACTCTGATCATAGTCAAGCTTTGTATGTTGCTTGACTGACAAAATCAATTTCACGTCTCATAATTCATCATCCGAATGAATAAAAAATGGTCCACACATCATGTCTTTGAAACAATGTCCCCTGTAAGTGTTGTGATGATAAGTCGCACATTGAGGTTAATCATAGCATAGCGAGAAATTTTTTCGTACACTGATTAAATATTGAGTTTGTTGATTAGTATAAAATTCCTGAATGCGATTGTTTTGTTTTTCGTCTCAAGTAACGTTTATTTTGCTTATACCATTCAAAGAAAACTTAAAAACCAGGAAAAAAAGTCAAATTAGGAATGAAACTCAATTGATTTAAACAAAATGAAACCAAAACATAATCATTAGTCTTTGCAAAACAACAAAAGCCATTAACATTGAAGACAAAGTTATTTTATAGAAGAAAAAACTCATACAAAATTGGAGGAAAAATTAAAATACTTTGGAGTTAATTCAGATTGCCAAGGTTGAGGTGCCAGACCGAAAGTCGATGTGTCCAGACCATCCCAGAGGGAAAATGCCTATGTCCAGACCGTCCCAGACGGAAAGTGCCTATGTCCAGACTACCGTGCGTTCGCAACTTTTAGTGCGTTCTTCGTGCGTTCGAAGTCGAATATGTCCAGACCATCCCAGACCAAAAGCGTATATGTCCAGACTTTCGTGCGTTCTTGTCCAGACCATCGTGTGCTCCAAATCAAATTCGTGTGTTTCAACAACAAAGTTTTGTTGCGTCCTTGTGTAATTTGAGACAGTGTAATTTTGAACGCACGACGCTCCTTCGAGCGTTCATTTCGGTCTGGACATATCGACTTTCGGTCTGGGACCTCAGCCCGGGTGGCACTATTCGCACATTAGATTCGCAGATTCATCAAGATGAAGTAAAACAGACGTTACGAAATATGACTACCGGTCTTCAAACCTTGAGTAACGTCAATGGTCAAGGATCAAAATTGAGTCGTTTACAGATCAGTCGTTTTTTTAATTTAGCCATTTCCGCTTCTTGGCCATTTTATTATGTCGCATTGTTAGGGGGTCTATGCAGGTGCAACTACTGTGAAAGTGGACCAGTACTGGATTCGAACCAGCATCTCCTACTTGCAAGCCTTGTCTGCTACTCATTTATACCAACTGGTCTTAAGCTCTCGAATTTGGGCATCTCTTATAACCCGTTCTCACATTCTTTCTTGTTCCTCAAGGCTTCATTTCTCTAGCCAAGTATACGTTGAACAAGTAGAGCTTCTTGTCAAGCTAGGTAGGTTTATCTTATGCACATATTATTACAATAGGCTGTTCTCACTCAACCTTCTAACAGGCATCACTTATGGTCATAAAAATTTTCAGAAAAGCGGTCAAGCTAAGCGATGAACTAACTCATCTTTCACTAGCGAGCAAACCTAATCAATTCATTGATTTAAAAAATGTGAAAACTTCCAAAGTGGTTTCAAACCACTTTGGAGAAAAAAACATAAAACGTAGTTCACTTGCCCACAGCAACTTTTTATATCCAAGCAAAGTTTTTATACTCTAAACTTCAGAACCCATTGGAACAGAAAACCAAATATTAAGCAAAACTTAAATTGAGATTGAATGACTTTTAAAAAAACGGCTTTTTCATGCAAGCAAATATAGTTGGAAACAAATGGTTGCCCATAACAATTGTTTTTTAAATGCAAGGCTTTTTTTTCTTTCAAAAGATTCGCAAAAAGGAACTTTACGGATCTGTTTGAAAAAAATCAAAAATCGTTTCTCTTATCTAAAAGCTATTTAAATGTGGCGTGGTGTTGTAAAATTAAGCAGCTATAATATTATTTTACAGTTGTTGATTATGGGAAATGAAGACTGCTATCATGTTGTTTACGACAGAAGACAGACCGCAAGTACCAACTGAAAACAACTATCAGTTTGCGCGTATCTCTGCTACAAAAAGCGATTCATCTTTTGCAGGATGTGTTGCTGCCATGAGGTGTGAAGCCGGTAGATATTTGATTGTTGATGATGTCTCACCCAATGAGTGAAGATTTAAAAAAAAACTTTTGGTCGAAACAATAGTGAGCAAAACTAATACTTAGAGTAATATCTCCTATTGAACGAAGTGAAGCGAAGCACTTATTGACAATTTGACAGCGGTTTTTTGGTGATAAACTATTTTCCAAGTTCGGTCAATTTTAGAGCTAGAAAGACCCTTGATAGGGTATTAAACAACAAACAAATAACAGCTCTCAGGGTCCCCGAGTTTCGCCGCACTTTCCACTATTTCCTGCCAAACGCTTTGGTGGTCAGATTTCAACAAACCTCTAAAAACCAACTTTCTGGTGACCAACGTTTTTTTTTTCTTGAATTCGTTTTATGGAAAATCACTCTCAAGAACAATTGGGTCTAAACGCTTTGGCAAAGAAAATAAAAGCAACGAAGTAAACTTTTTGAACAAAATCTCTCAATATCTGATGATATTTTCTCACTAAATCACTGCTAAAGACCGCCACACTTTACCCACATTTTATTAAAGCAATTTGAACCCGAAAAAGTATCTGTTGATTTTGTCTCATTTTTTCCCGATAAAAAAATTTTCAAAATAATTTTGTTTTTGTTACTTATTTTGATTCCGCAAGAGCAAAATTCTACATGCTATTCAAAATTTATTTGAAGTTTCCGCGTAAAATTGAAGTAAAATCAACTGTTCGCTTTAGCGGATATCAAGATTACCTGCCCAATTATCAAATTTTTTGTTTTTAAGTCACCTCAAAGTAGAAAAATTTATCCAAATCAAACAAATAGGGATATATTATTGTGGATACTGCGGGCCCTCCAAGGTATAATAAAATTAAACTCTTCAGTACTCTTGTTAAATTTTTTTTACAGTTTCTGTTTAGTTTTCTCGTATTATAAAACTTTTTGTTTATCTGTGATTTTTCTTCAATAATTTGCTATTAACAATTGATTTTTCTCGTTATTCAACAACTGGTAATCACCGTTTCCGACATTAAAATTGGGGAAAATCATTTTAACCCGTTTGATGAAAATCTTCATTTTATTAATCTTTCGGGAAAACTGTTAGCCGATCCAATTATTAGTAAAAATAACTGCTGCGGCCAGATCTTTCAACAGTCATTTCTGTATATCCAGCCAGCTATGTCTCTATAATGTTTTGCCACATATGGGACCTAGTTTTTTCGGAAGAATTGTTAGTAAGGGTTTATGCTTTGTTTGCAGTTTCAAAAGTCTCTAAACTTAGCTATTTGTCATTTCAAGGTAATCTTAGTAGGCGCAGCAAAATATGACGAAAATTAGTTTCAGATTGTTTGTAAATGACACGGGACATGGTGTGGTAACTTCGTTAGTAATTCCGGGGAGTTCCAAAACCCTTTTTATGACCCGTTTATTACAATGCTCTCCAAATACTTGACTGCTTTTGATGAAAATTGATGCAATAAATCTTAAATACAATCATGGCCAAACATAAAAGAAATATATATGATTATGTCTTCGGCTTGGTAAATTAGGAATCCCAACTTTATTGGGATACCTTGCTTCTAATAAGTTTGAAGCCGACTTCTTGATAAGAATGGTCTATCTAGAAAGGATAGAGTTGCAAACAGCCCCACATTCTTTGTACAGGACTCTCTATCAACTGATTACGTTTACCTAGATAGCGATACATTTAGTGTTTTGTTTGTCACTCATTTTGGGTGCAGAACATTTATTTTGTTCGTCCAATTGGTAACTTAGCCAGCTTTATGTTGAATTGTTTTGGGGTTCCTTTAATCCCTGTTGACTAGACATAGCTTCTCTATTACGAATGCTATAAATGCTCAGTATTAATTTGGCTCAATTTTGAAACTTGGACAGGTAAAGCCATGCTAAATTGAGCAAGCATACTTTTTGGATTACGGATTTCCACTGATTGTTGGACTCAATTGCATTTTGTACGTGCATATTGGAAGATTGAAGTTAAGTGAAGAACTAATTTAAGTGACACCTAGAAAAGATTTGAAGGATTTCAAATTTTTTTCCTAAAAACTGGGTAATGCCACTTATGGAGAACAATATTTTAGAGGATTAATACAATAACCACGCACGTCAGATGTCATAATCAGACAACTCCTTTAGCTTTTCAATTGAAATAACAGTATAATCATTTTTTGAAAGAACTTTGTAAAATGGCATTCAGAATTTTGGAAAATCCAGTATTTGTTTTTCATTTCAACAACAAAAGGTAATTACGGAGAATTTTTACTTAGGTATGAGGATAGAAATTGTATAAAAAAATAATAAAAATAATAATAATGAATTCACCCAAAAATAGTTACAACCAACTTGGTAGTCCCCAGATTAGAGGAAAATCAAGTTTCAATGATTAAAATTTCTCGAAAACTTTCCATCCTGAAGGGTAATTTTTATTTTTTAATCTTTTCACTGCTTCCTCTTCCAAAAAATTTTTCACTTCTCTTCGAAACTAACATGGATTTATGTGGGCTGAATAGTCAGCAAAACCGTTTAGTAGAGACAAAAAAATTTTGAATTGGGCTACTCTGTTAAAGTAATTATCTTCAGAACGTTTCCGAAAAGTTTTTTTGGCTTCAAAAAAACTTTTTACTTTATCTGGTTTTTGCACAACCAAAAGTTATTGACCAGTGGTCAGAGGCATTCATAGAAGTTAAGCCCAGTAAAATCATGTTAAGCAGAATTAGGCCGTTAAGAACCAGTTAAAACACTCACGTGCACATTTTAAAATTCCGAAAGTCTGCAGTGCCAGAAGTCAAAAAACCAGAAGTTGCTACTTAACCAGAAGAGGACTTCCGTTGAGTTTTGTCATTTTAAAACGTGTGCGTTTCGTGGTTTAAGCATGGTTACGTTACTCTGCAAAAGTCAATTCCTCGAAATTCTGACTAAATATATCCAACCACTTCGCGGTTCTCGATAAACGCCAGAACTACTCAAGGACTCCAAGCAGAGTCACGTAACCATTAGACAATTACTGACCGACAATAGGCAATTTCGAATTATGCTCTCAACGTAATCATTGTCACCTAAAATTGAACGGCAAGTTATCCATTTTAAACATGATCTTTACAGTCTTTCCGAGCGTTGAAGATACTGAGGTCCTGGGTTCCAGACAATTGACGCATAAAAGACCGCGGAAAACACATATGTTTTCACCAATGTGCATTTGACAATTTCGTTTGTGGTGCGTGGTATTACTCTCCTTAGTTGATTCAATTTCTGAAATCCTTTCTTTATGATCATATCGAGGTGAAAATTCCAAGTCATGCTGCTGGACGTAAAAATTAATCTGATGATTTTAATTTGTTTTTCGTTTTTGAATTCAATGCATTTTTGCAAATAACTTATAATAATAGTATACGTTTAAGTTTGCAGGCGAAGTTTTTCTCTAGTGCCCAAAAGATACAGGAGAACCAGAATTATTGTTCAATTTATCTCTTGTAAGTCGTCAGAGTCCAATGTTCAGCAAACGTTACTATATTTCTTTGATGATGGTTTTTGCATACTATAATGAAGACAAAATTTGCAGGAACGTGCCGCGACATTGTTTAGGAACCTGTCATACAAAAAAAAATCAATTGTTTTCTGTTTTTAGAAATCTTAATTAGCTCCAGATTTTTTGCAAATTATGAGATTCATTCACTTTTTTTTGCCAATTTTAGTAGTTTGATAGGCACCATTTTCATCTTTTCAACAGGTAAGTCTGGCCAGGGTTTAAATTTTGATCACACATGTCCTTTGATTAGAGAAAAAGCTCAGAAGAAAAACCTATTTATTTAATTGGTGAATGAAAAGATCTTTAAACTATTATGGCTCTGTTTTTATGTTTAAGTCAACTCTTAACGATCGATAGCTTCTGGTGATAGGCAAAAGAAATAATATTTAAATGCCCTTGAAAAGCTGATCAATTTTTGTCCTTTTAGTCAGTTACACTTAGGAACTTGAAGATACTGCTAACATATGGGAAACAACAATAGTTATGCTCAAATAGCATAAAACACATTCAACAGTAATCGTTGATCTTTTACGGGTAAAAGTTTGGGGAAAAATTAGCAAAAACATCTCCGAATTTTATTTCAAACGCAACAGATGTTAATTATCCTGGACCATTTTTTATTGGAATAATTTTTAGTTGCTCAATTTAATCTGGCTATACACTTTCCTTAGGTGTGTAATATCACTTTTTATTTGTAAGTTAATCAGTCAAACTTTGAATTGGCTGCATTCTATATATGTTTAACATTAATTGTTGTGGAAAATCAAACAAAAATAAACTTTGAATGATTCCCTTATCTTACAGACATCAAAAACACATACTTTGTTAGATTACTACCCAGGTTTTGGTCCAGACCCAAATTGAGCTATGATCAGACCCAATCGAACGCACACCCCTGTGTTCCCAGACCGAAATTACAGGGTCTGGAAAACGGTTCGAGCGCACAATAGTCTGGACCATGGTCTGATTTCGGTCTGATCAGAGGTCAATTTGGTCTGGACGGTCTGATCATTGTCTTTATAGTCTGGACCATGGTCTGGGTTCGGTCTGATCAGAGGTCAATACGGTCTGGAAGGTCTTATCACAGTCCTCATAGTCTGGACCATGGTCTGGGTTTGGTCTGATCAGAGGTCAATTCGGTCTGGAAGGTCTGATTTCGAGTGCATTATTTTTTCAATTTTTTGTTTTTTTATTGAGGGATGCTGGCTCTGCCAAGAGGCAACAATAAAGCAGCGTTCCGATCATCAGACACTCATCAAAAGTCCGATGACTCTGATCAAAAACAAGGAGTCCAGCTGATAGCAAATGCCGGTCCTCTCAAGAAGAAATTTTGCTTAACTGAAGACCACGACGTTTCTTGTGGAAAGCTGTCTAAGTTCATCCATTGAGTCAGAAATATGAACTAAGGGGTATGATAAATAAATTTATTTCTCAACAGTTAGGTTTCGTTTTCAATAGCATTATTTTCGGAATTGGCTTTTCGTGAGATGATTTTAATACTGCAAACACCAGTTTTTATGAAATGAATATATTATAGCAAAATTAAGAGATTTGTTTATAATTAAAATCTTTCTCTGATCAGACTATTTTGAGCGCACTTGAGTCTGATCAAATTCTGATTAAGGTCTGGGCAATGGTCTGTAATTGAGTCTGGACCATGGTCTGAAGATGGTCTGATCATAGTCTGTTTATAGTCTGGACAATGGTCTGAATTTGGGTCTGATCATAAGCGCACTATAGTTTGCACAGTGGTCTGGGTTCGGTCTGATCAGAGGACATTTTGGTCTGGAAAGTCTGATCAGAGATCATTTTGGTCTGGATGGTCTGATCAGAGGTAACTTCGGTCTGGAAAGTCTGATCAGAGGTCATTTCAGTCTGCATAGTCTGATCATAGCTCAATTTGGGTCGGGACATAAACCTGGGTAGTACAATTAACAGCTCTTGAGCCTTAAATACTGCTTGATTCTTGAATGGATGTTTGCCTAAAATTTAAATAAACCTAATTTTTTGTTCATCTTTTTGACGATTAACAGAGCTAACTGCTTAAGATAAAAAATAATTTGATGAGGCTCTCTGATTTTGCAAATTTGTGGTCGATTTTTAAATTTTTGTGATATCTTCTCACTTTTTTTCGTTTTCGAATTAGTGTAGTTTTCTGGGATACCCTAGTTTTCTGGGATACCCTAGGAATACACGTGTAAAGCTTACAATACTAATCAATTTCCATGGTAGCCATTTTTTAAAAGAGCAAAATTCAGAGGCTTGTTTCTTGATTCCGTCACATCGTTATTGCGAAATTTGAACTCATGTGGAATATGACATGGCGATGAAAAGAAAAATTTTTCTCCTTGATTTGGTATGAGAGATTGGCAGCATGAGTCTTGTTTAAAAATTTTTCTCTCAACGAAAAAATAAATTATGAAACATTATCAAATTTTTTGGATGTAATTCATTTTTCTCGTTCTTTCTATTACTGTTCTAGAACAGTTGTAGATTTGTTATATGACTAATTTACAAAAGAATAATTCATTTTTATTAAGAAAATATATTGTTTATGAGATCGAGATGTTTTTCATTTGACCAAGTGCATATTTGAAAAAAAATCCTTTCTTCAACGCAATTCAGTTTAACTCTCTTGAAATCTGATATTAAACTTTAAATTACGTTGAACGGTCAAAATGGCAAATTATTAATTGTCCGTTTTTCTTTTCTTAAATTCTTTGCAATTTTGTATTCTTAATCGTAACAAAACGCGGCAATATACATGATTTTTAATTACTGGTCAAGCTGTTCAATTTATTTGAGAAAAAAAATTAAAAAGCACTTTTTTTTCTCATAATACTAATTTAAACAGGCTTTAAAATTTTGATAAACTGCTGGGCATGTGATGGGTTGGAACCTAATGTAGATATTATTACTATTGAGGATCATTCTTATATTACTGATAAAAAATACGGCAAAATATAATTTCTCCAAAGCTATTGATAACATAATCAATACCTGTAAAACAACTTATTATCGCCATTGTTTTACCTTTAGTAATTTTAAATTATCACACGTGTCTTTCTAAAGAATTATCGTTGTTAAATTGAATCGAACAAACCAATAGTTCTTTCTTTCTCCAAACTTTTTTTGTGTACTACATTGAATGTTTATAAGAAAGCTTTTTGCAATTTTTTGTTCTGATTAACATGACTTACTGATGTTTGTACAACAAAAATAACGTAAAACATTTTTATCGACAAGAAATTTAATAAGCAATGAGTTTTTTCAATATTTTTGTCCTGGATGGATTCTGATTTCCCACAAAGCATGTCAAGAACAGTTTTAAAAACATTTTGTTGCTTTAATAACAGTTTTTTTTGTTTTTCTTTCCATCAACTTGAAATGCTGGTTGACAAATCTCAAAGTCTTCTTTACAGCCCATTTTTCTGAGCTGAGCACTGAAAAAAATATTGAGGGACAGGATTTTTGATTTGCCTTATTACTCTACGGTTTACATAAAAGAATATTAAACAAATAGTGAACTCCGTTTACTGACTACGGTGAGCTACACTCTACTTTTAGAAATTGTACTGAGAGTGATTCAGTCTATATCCTTTTTCAATCAGATATTTTCCTAACACCAAAAATGGTTTTAAATCTTACTTCAATTCAATGAAATTTACTCTGAGAAAATTGATGAAGAATAAAGTTGATATTTGATTGAGTTTAGGTAAAATTGGAAAACTTTCCTCTACAAAGCTAAGTGGTTTTTAAGAGGTTTGAATAATATCTTTACACTTCTGCGAAATCATTTTTCAAAGAAACATGATTCAAGGCGCCGTTATAAAAATCGTTCAGTG
This sequence comes from Convolutriloba macropyga, assembly GCF_964194025.1. Taxonomy (NCBI): domain Eukaryota; kingdom Metazoa; phylum Xenacoelomorpha; order Acoela; family Convolutidae; genus Convolutriloba; species Convolutriloba macropyga. The sequence goes on along the minus strand of NC_134468.1, from coordinate 50,277,385 downwards.
TAGAAATATTATGTTCAAACTATAAAATTTATAGACATTTATGGATGTTTAACAAAGTTTTGTGTTGGGTTATGGACTTTCGCAAGCGGAATAAAAAGCGTTTTTAACTAAGTAAAAGAATTATTTTCTCAAAAATGAGAGAATAACAAATTGATATTTTACAGTAGAATTTAGAGATTTACAGGAGAGATCTGATTATAAGATCAAGATGGTGATTTGAATTTGGGGATGAAAAAAGACTCAAAAATCAGCTGTATATATACCCATTATCAGTGTGAAAAAGTCAAGATACAAAACTAATCTTAGCACCGTGATTTATAGTGGGGGTCGCAAAGGTTACCCAATTTGGTTTGCTTCTGCAAATCAGTCGCAAAGGGAACCATAAATGGAATGCATTTACACTTTTCTAAGAATTCATTCACACTTCCGGAGATATCATCATCATTTAATACATGCTGGGAAGATTTTACATCACTTAATCTAACTCTAATAAAAGTTATTTAGATTCACCAATTTGAACCGAATATTGATTCTCAGCACCATTTCTTGACGATTCATTTATATAATTTCTTTGATCAAAATCATATTGCTTGTCTTTCTAATCTGGTAAGTCAAAATTTCTTTCTAATTCTCACTAAGTTTAAGACTATAGTTTGATCGATATTCTAACATTTTGGATAACAGAAAACTTCTCCTTTAATTTGTTGATATTTTTAAAGGACTTATTCTTTATTGAGGTTGCGTGGTCTAACTTTTGCTACTTTCATTTTCAATTTAAGTTATTTTTTTTAAGTGATGGCGTTATTTCAACTTGCTATATTATATAAAAGAGAGACATGTATGTCGGAGATCTCATCAGCAATTTGAATTTCTGTTTGATTTATCTTCCGGATTGAAGTTTATTTAGTTCCGTACAAGGATCATATATGAGTTCATGCTCTCGGGATCTGATTTCTTAGTAAGATCCGTCTATGAAACCACAAATATCATTTGCGATCCTTGTATGACTACAAAGAACCATAATAGATCCAAATATGATCATCAGGAGCCACAAAACTATATTTTCCTTCTAAGTTCCTTTTTACTTTATCGATAAGTTATTACTGATATCATCCCGGCAATACTTTGTGATGCGCCAAATAACTTTATAGTGCCACATTTGCGGCAAAGTTAGGTGCTAACTAGAATGCTCAGTCTGCATAAATGAGTTAAGTATTGATAATCTCGTAAGCCAGATTATACCTATAGATGAATATTTATTAAAAAAGAGCAGAATTTGTTTTTGCATATAACATCAAAATCATGCTCTTGATGGGTACGCAAACCACAGTAATTGTTTCGGCGCACCTAAAGGGTCAAACAGTAGACCACAGGTGTGATATATTTAATTCAAATGTCCTATATCTACATTATATTACATTGTGATATATAATGCCTGATAATTTGTGGTTATGTACGACCTTGCATAAAATACGAGAATAATTATATACAATTTTTTGGCTATCAAAATTTTATATCATATAGACCTGTTGTATGAACTTTGTTAGACAACCAGGAAATCATACAAATGATTACCAAGAATTATATATGACCTTGTATAAAATCAAGGAAATCTGAAATGGATAACCCGGGCATGAGTTTGAAATAAACCATTTTTATTTTAGTTCTATACTTTAGCAAAATTTTCGCAGAAATTTTAATCAATTTATGTCGAATAAGTTTTATAAATGCCAACATAGGATTATTGTTTAACAGTTTAAATTACACAATTAAAAGTGAAGTATGTCCGCTGCCATTTTGTCTGTAGGGACGTAATGAATTGAAATATTCCCATCCTCCGTCTTGTCCCGGATGAAGTGAAACTTTGTTTCGATGTGCTTGCTCCTTTTGTGCATGACTGGGTTTTGGCAAAGGCTGATACAACTTTGGTTGTCTTCTCCAATTGCTATTGGACGTTTCTGTTGGATGCCAAAATCCTCTAGAAGTTGTTTCAGGTAGAGTGCTTCCTGAAATGCTGCTGCCATGCCCTGATATTCTGCTTCTGATGAAGAAAGAGCAATTGTGGCCTGCTTCTTGACACCCCAGCTGAGTGCTGCGCCACGTCCGTTGAGCTTGAAGTAATAGTCCGTTGTTGATTTTCTGTCGTTCACGTCTCCAGACCAGTCTGCATCACTTTCCCCAACTAAATCATAACTAACCTTATTTGTGTAAGTAAGTTTTAAAACTTTTGAACCTTGAAGATGTCGCAGAAGTCATTTTCCGCACATCCAGTGTTGATTGGTAGGTGCATTCATGTGTCTGGACAGAATGTTGACTGTGAACATGATGTCTGGCCTCGTCTGTTTGGCCAGATACAGAAGTGATCCAACCAAGCTTCTGTAGATCCTCTGGTCCACTTTTTTGTCTCCGTTCTGTGCTGTCTGAAGTTTCAAATTCAAATCAGCTGGAGTTCTTGAGGGTTTGCATTGATCCACTTGAAACCGCTCAAGCATTGTTTCTATGTAGCGTTCTGGGTCGACTGTGACTTTGCCCTCATCTCGTCTGATTCTTAGACCCAGAAACCAGTGTAGTCTCCCTCTGTCTTCCATGTGAAAGGTTGCTTCTAGTGCCTTCTTGACATCAGAGACCACTGTCATACTTCTTGATGCTACTATGATGTCGTCAACCCAGACCAAGATGAAGGTGTAATCCTCTGCCTCTGATCTTGCGAACAAGCAGTGATCGTTCCTGCTTCTGGTGAACCCCTGTCTCACTAGGAAGTTTGCCAGCTCTTTGTACCAGTTGTTAGCAGCCTGTTTCAAACCATAAATTGATTTATTTAGTCGACATACTAACTTCTCCCCATCTGATCTGCGTTTTACAAACTCCTGTGGCTGTTCCAGATACACTTCTTCCTCGATTGGTGAGTGCAGGAAAGCAGTCTTGACATCAAATTGGTGCATCACATGGTCCTGCTTCGCTGATAGCTGAAGTAGAATCCTGAATGTCTCTGGTATACAGGTAGGCGCAAAAGTCTCAAAGTAGTCCAGTCCTTCCACATGTTTGAAGCCTTTCGCCACACAGCGCGCTTTGTATTTGTCCACTTGACCACTGGGTCCCAATTTCACTTTGTAGACCCATTTGCCCGGTATGACGTCCCTGTCTGTGGGTGGTCTCACTAGGTTCCAAGTCTCGTTGTCTTGGAGTGCCTTGACCTCGTCCTTCATTGCCCGGTGCCACTGGTCCCAATAGTCACCTTGCTTGGATTCGTAGACTGTTTTGGGTTCCACATAGTCGCCCTCAGTCACAGCAAGATGGGTCCTGACTTCGCCAAAAACATTGCGCAACATTCCTTGCTCGTGTCCCTCGTTTGGGCTCTGCTCTGTCCGCGTGCTCCAGTGCATCTTCATTGAAGCCAACTGTCTCTAACTGTGAGAAGTCTTCTGTGTCACTGTCTTCCAGTGACTCTGAGTCTCTGTAACTCCCTCTTGTTGCAGTAGATCTTTAATCTAGTGCTGTTTCTCCAACATCTGAGGCCTCTGGTCTCAGTGTTGTTTCTTGAGTATTCACGCTCCCTGCGTCATGCCACTCCTCCTTTATTGCAGTAGATGTGTCCTGTCGTTCTCTGTTGTCATCATCTTGATGACCATCATCTGGGTGCCAGATTCCCAGTTCCGACCCATCATCTAGTAGGTCAGCCGTTTCTTTGTTGTCAGGGATTGAGCCCACTTCAGGCTCCTTGATGATCACATCTCGAACTGCCATCACCTTGCGTGTCTTGGGTATGTACACCAGGTATCCGTTTTCTCCTTCAGTGTAACCCACAAACTTTCCTTCCAGTGCCTTGGGTTCAAGTTTGCTGACTTCTCTGTCCCTCTTCCTCATGAAGACTGTGCAACCAACAATAGATAATTTTATACTTGGAAGCTTAGGTTTTATACCTCTCATCAGCTCTGCTGGGCATTTTTCTTCTCCTCGTCTCACAACCAAGTTTCTGATCCTTGCTGCGTGAAGAATTGCTGCTCCCCACATCATCTTGGGAAGTCCTGAGTCAATGAGCAAACATCTTGCCATCTCCAGCAGTGTCCTGTTGCACCTCTCAGCTAACCCATTCTGTTGTTGTGGCGTCTCTGGTATGGTCTTTTCCTGTAGAATGCCTGCATCTAAGCAGTACGTCTTGAACTGCTCTGAGAGAAACTCCTTCGCATTGTCTTGCCTCAGCTTCTTGGGCGTCCCCACACTGAGAACAAATTTCTTCAGGCTGGCCAGTGCTTCACTCTTTGCCTTAAGCAAGTCCACAAACACAAACTTCGTGTACTGGTCTGCAAACACTATGCAGAGCCGGAACCCTGACAGTGACTCTACTCTGAAAAATCCTATCACGTCTGTGAACACCCTCTCCAGCTTCTCTTCTGCTTGGGTCTCTGCCACTCTTGGTACTGGAGTCTTTGTGATCTTGGCCAATGCACACACATTGCATATATCATCGAGTTCCCCCACTGTCTCTGGTGCATTCCTAACTACATCCGTTTGATTCAAATGACCCAATCGTCTTTGCCATTTCCTTGCACTGTCAAGTTTCACGCTGTTGGAACTCATCTTGAATTCTGGAACGCTGCAGGGTAAGTAAAACAAATTATTTTCTTATGTTAGTTTTACCCGAGTTCCCTTCTGGAGTTTCATGCAGCTGTTTCCTCTCTCGAAAGTGAAGCTATGTCCCCACTCCGTGCATCTTGAGACTGATAGGAGGTTTGAAGAATAGTCCGGCACACAGAGAACATTTTTGAGTTCGCATTGGAATTCCCCTTTGTTTGAGGGTATGCTGATCCTCACACAGCCTCTGCCCACCACTCTGGAAGCCTCTCCGTTGGGATTTCTGACCACTGATTGTATGGGCACAAAGTCCAGGAACGCATCGATGTTCGTCACTATGTGATCTGTACAACCACTGTCCACTAGCATGCCTGCTGTCTTCCACTGGGTAAGAGCTGCCCAGCATTCCTCGTCTGGTGTAGCCAATGTTGGACCCATTGCCACTGACTCATGTTTGCCTCCATCTCTTTGTCTTTTGCATGCTGTCTAGGTGACCCTTCTCACCACACTTGCTGATGAGAAGAAGAACCCACACACAAAGCAGGGATCCCACACACAAAGCAGTTTCCTTTCTTGGGTCCCTTCTTGAAGTCACGCTTCACTGCCAGTGCCACTGAACCACTTTGTCCCTTGTGTCTCTGCACCGTGCTCTCATGAAAGTTCTGCAGCCTTTTCCTCAACTCTGTGAAGTTCGTTGCCGGGTTGAAGCTTACCTGTATAACAAAACTTTCATACCTCATTGGCAGACCATTGAGGACCAAGGCGTTGAAGAGGGTCTCGGAGACTGCTTCCCCTGCTTCTTGTAGCCTTGTGAGCAACTCCTGTCCTCTGATGAAGAAGCTGTCCAAATCCTCAGAATCCTTGAGCTCTAGTCGAGCAAGCTTTGCCACTAAAGTTACAACTGTCGGCGTCTCCACACTCTGAAATCTCTCTTGCAAAAGCTTCCAAGCCTTCGCTCCATCTCCAATGCCGTCATCTCCCACACAGTCATGTCTCATCAGCATGAGGGTTGTTGCATCTAGAGTCAGTGCCAAATGGCACCACACATTGTTCCGTTTCTCCTTGATGTCTGCAACTTACTTCTCATATGCATCCTTCAGCACCTTGTGGTTCTTCTTCTCATCATTGGTTGCCCCATTGGCCAGTGGCGCAGGCTCATTGGGTTGCTCCTCTGTCCCCAGTAGTGATTTGTAGAGTCCCTTCGTCTGCATCATCGCCACAAATCTTGTGCTCCAGATTGGAAAGTCCTGTGCCTTTCCTGTGTAGGTCAACAGCTTCACTGTCTGTTGATCCATTGAAGTTTGAGCAGGCAAAACAGTTGTGAAAAGAAAAGGTACTAAGCAGAAGAGGATTATGACTGTCAACAACAAATTGGTTTTGTTTTGGAAATCAATTTTATGACTTAGAAAATTGCTGGGCCCATAACCTGTTGGGTTAGTGACTTTCGCAAGCGGAATAAAAAGCGTTTTTAACTAAGTAAAAGAATTAATTTCTCAAAAATGAGAGAATAACAAATTGATATTTTACAGTAGAATTTAGAGATTTACAGGAGAGATCTGATTATTAGATCAAGATGGTGATTTGAATTTGGGGATGAAAAAAGACTCAAAAATCAGCTGTATATATACCCATTATCAGTGTGAAAAAGTCAAGATACAAAACTAATCTTAGCACCGTGATTTATAGTGGGGGTCGCAATGGTTACCCAATATGGTTTGCTTCTGCAAATCAGTCGCAAAGGGAACCATAAATGGAATGCATTTACCCTTTTCTAAGAATTCATTCACACTTCCGGAGATATCATCATCATTTAATACATGCTGGGAAGATTTTACATCACTTATTCTAACTCTAATAAAAGTTATCTAGATTCACCAATTTGAACCGAATATTGATTCTCAGCACCATTTCTTGACGATTCATTTATATAATTTCTTTGATCAAAATCATATTGCTTGTCTTTCTAATCTGGTAAGTCAAACTTTCTTTCTAATTCTCACTAAGTTTAAGACTATAGTGTGATCGATATTCTAACATTTTGGATAACAGAAAACTTCTCCTTTAATTTGTTGATATTTTTAAAGGACTTATTCTTTATTGAGGTTGCGTGGTCTAACTTTTGCTACTTTCATTTTCAATTTAAGTTATTTTTTTTAAGTGATGGCGTTATTTCAACTTGCTATATTATATAAAAGAGAGACTTGTATGTCGGAGATCTCATCAGCAATTTGAATTTCTGTTTGATTTATCTTCCGGATTGAAGTTTATTTAGTTCCGTACAAGGATCATATATGAGTTCATGCTCTCGGTATCTGATTTCTTAGTAAGATCCGTCTATGAAACCACAAATATCATTTGCGATCCTTGTATGACTACAAAGAACCATAATAGATCCAAATATGATCATCAGGAGCCACAAAACTATATTTTCCTTCTTACTTCCTTTTTACTTTATCGATAAGTTATTACTGATATCATCCCGGCAATACTTTGTGATGCGCCAAAAGACTTTATAGTGCCACATTTGCGGCAAAGTTAGGTGCTAACTAGAAGGCTCAGTCTGCATAAATGAGTTAAGTATTGATAATCTCGTAAGCCAGATTATACCTATAGATGCATATTTACTAAAAAAGAGCAGAATTTGTTTTTGCATATAACATCAAAATCATGCTCTTGATGGGTACGCAAACCACAGTAATTGTTTCGGCGCACCTAAAGGGTCAAACAGTAGACCACAGGTGTGATATATTTAATTCAAATGTCCTATATCTACATTATATTACATTGTGATATATAATGCCTGATAATTTGTGGTTATGTACGACCTTGCATAAAATACGAGAATGATTATATACAATTTTTTGGCTATCAAAATTTTATATCATATGGACCTGTTGTATGAACTTTGTAAGACAACCAGGAAATCATACAAATGATTACCAAGAATTATATATGACCTTGTATAAAATCAAGGAAATCTGAAATGGATAACCCGGGCATGAGTTTGAAATAAACCATTTTTATATTAGTTCTATACTTTAGCAAAATTTTTGCAGAAATTTAAATCAATTTATGTCGAATAAGTTTTATAAATGCCAATATAGGATTAATGTTTAACAGTTTAAATTACACAATTAAAAGTGAAGTGCGATTACAAAGACAACTGATAATATGATAACTCATATTTTGCAGAGAAGCCACCGATGTAATTTGTTACTGTTTTATCCCATTTTGTAACTAATGGTTGAGCTAAAATAAATTTCCTCAAAATTCATTATTCGGAAGAAAACATTAAAAGTGATGTTCACTATTTAGAGTATGGTGCGAAGCCTCTTGAAATTCCTCAACATGTGGAGGGTGCCAGTTTGCAAGACTGCAGGGCCAGAATCGACCTGATGAAGGCATTGGCCAGCCCCACCTACATCGCTTTGACATCACCTGACCCCATCGACTCATGCTTTAAACTCTCTCAAAAGGTGCGATGGCTGAGCCAGGCGGAACTGGAATTGGCGGACGAGTACATCAAGATTGAAGATCACTGCGAGTCACTGTCGGCTGAATTTGTGAATGCTGTGGAAGCTAGTGACGATATTATGGTTCTGCTTAGCATGACTGAGGGACCAGACGGCAATCCGACAGTGGGCCAACCGCTCTGTCGGCTAGAGAGGGCGTTAAATGAGAACCACAAGCTGTTCGTAGCTCACTCGCATTGTCAGCTTGCCTTGGCTGATCAATTCATTCAGGGAATCACAGGTACAATTATCACAATTATCTCCTCTTAGCATAATGCTCAAATGTGCTCAACCTCATAGAATGAGGTTACTATGATCCTAGTTTTTAACCGCACCCTAGTAGCATACTGAAACCAGTACTGCTGATGCAACATATTTGAATAGTATATCGTTAAACAGTACTGGCTGAGCATAAAATTAGACCGCATCTCTATCGATGTCCCAACCGCAGTCGCAATTTAATCACATGGCATAAAAGTTAAATGTGATAATAATGTGCAAAAATGGAGCAAAAATAAAATTTTGAAATCTAGGCACTGAATGGTTTTTGAGTTCGTATTATCAAATTACCAATTATCAATTATAACAGAAACAAAACTATATTATAAAGTATAACAGACCACTGCAGACTCTGGGCTACCCAAGTCTGCTGTAGTTTCTGATCACAATTTTTCGATTTTGGAACTTTTCGTCATTTTGTAGAAAACAAAGTAGAAAAGCCCACTTCGTTTTTTATAGAGATCACTGTTTTACACGTTATTTCGCAACAAAACTTTGGTATTGGCACTATTTGAAAAAGCGAGCATATTGATAAATTTTTACGTTGGAATCTGCCAATCTTGTAACTTTTTATGCCATTTTTGGTGTTATTATCAATAGTTTTCCATAAGTGTCTCTTAACAATGTGTGATTACAATTACCATTCAATAAGCAATGGCTGAGCTAGAAAAAATGTAAAAATCAGAATTCTTAAACTTAGTTCAGTTGCCAATAGAAGTGTCCTTTACGTCATTATAACTCGATGCTAACATACGTGCAATTTATGTTATTAAATCTGTATACGCTTTGCGTAGGCTGGCGACACAAGTCTTCAAAAGAGAAGCTGCAGATCACAATCCTAATGGTACTGGGAACCCCATTCTGGCTGATGGCCTTGTTAATCTTGCCTCCTGTCAACTCAATTGACCGCTACCTGAAAATTCCACTGCTCAAATTCGTTGCCAACCTTGTCATGTATCTCTCCTTTATCTTCATTGCCACCTGGAACCAAATCAAACTACTCCCTCCCGCCCCCGAAGATTTGGACACGGATTCCTTCAGACACGGATCCCACATCAAGTGGTACGAGTACTACATATTCCTGTGGATGTTGGGAAGTATGTTCCAGGAGATCCGCGAGATGTCGACTCAAGGTGTGAAAGCGTACCTGAACGATGTGTGGAACTTCCTGGATTTCATGATTGCTGTCATGTTCCTCATAGCCACAACTGCCCGCATGAATGATGCTTTAGAAGTGTTCGAGTACAAGTCAATAGAGCGAACCAAATGGGAGTTTTACGACAATTTACTCATATACGAGGCGTCCCTTTGTATGGGCACTTTGGTGGCTGTCAACCGGATTCTACATTTCTTTCGAGCCAGTAGACTTTTGGGCAAATTGCAGATGAGTTTGGGCTCGTCATTTGGTGAAATTGCGAAATTCATGGCCCTCTTTTTAATTATGTACATATCATTTGCGTCCGCAATAAACGCCCTCTACTGGAAAGATCAGTATACAGTCATAAACGCTTGTGATACTCGGGACGCGCTCAACACCACCACCCCCTACACAAAATGTCCAGACCTGATTTGGAATCGGGTGAAAAAAGGCGAGTTTCAGTTCACCACTTTGGGTGGATGTCTGTACCAATTATACTGGACATTATTTGGGTACTCAGACATTGTGTTTGCGTCTAAGGTCTACGCAAACTGGACTCTTCATACTTTTGTTGGCTCAATTTTGTTCATTTTGTTCAATTTCGTGGCTGTAGTTGTCCTTTTGAACGTATTAATCGGTATGATCACTAAAACTTTGGACAACATTGAAGAAAATATTGACACTGAGTGGAAGTTTGCGAGGTCTAACATTTACGCGGAATACATTAGCGATTCGGATTGCTTGCCGGCTCCTTTCAATATCTTCCCATCATTACGCAAAATCTTGCTTGGGCTAGCCAAGCTGTGGCACGCTTGCTATAAAAGCGAGAAATTGTTGTTCTATGCCAAGCCCGGTCTGAAAGATGTGAAACGCAGACGCCAAGAGAGCGAGGACCGGCTGCCCGACATCATTCGAGCTATGAAGGACCAATACATGCGAAACCAAATGAAGGAAGCGGAGGCTGGCGAAGTGACCTTGGATGACCTGGACTCACTGAAAAACGACGTTTCAGGCCTCAAATTTGAAGTTTTGAGCTATGTTAGATGTGTTCCGACAACCCTTGACGCAATGTGTAAGCGTCAATTTCAGCAACTGCACGAAATTGATTTCCTGCAGCGAAAACAGAAAGAGCAATGGGACGAAATGCTGGCACATGAATTTCGAATGCAGGAAATGCGGAAAGAACACAATGAAGAATTAGTCGAGCTGAGACGTCGGCAAGACGAAGCATTTGCCGAAACACGACTGCACACCTCAACTAAAATGGAGGAAGCTACTAAGTTTCAGACTCGGCAAGCCCACGAGAATCAAGTTGAAGCTAAAGAAAAAATTAGCCAGGCTAAAACTGAACAAATAAATAGAGTTAATGACATTTATTGCAGACAAGACGAACACTTTAGATCTCTACGCGAGGAACAGGACTCTATCAAATCAGTTCAAAAAGAAAATGCCGCCGCAGCTTTAACCAATACTTTAATGTTAAAAGACTTAATAGACCAACAGGACAAAAAGACCACACAGTTTAAGTTAGAGCAAGATTCCAAAATGAAACAAATGGAACAAAAACAAGTAGAGATGGTTGAAAAACTGCGGAGTGAGAGCGACGCAAAACACAACTTCCAACTTGAAAACATGCGCGAATTACACAATTTGCAACAAGAAAGTCTGAAAAGTTTGCACACCGAGCAGATTTCAACAATGAAAAGCATCGAAACAGAATACAGGAATCGATTGAACACTGAAATGTTCTCACTGAAGCAGTTTTACGAGTCCAAGATGGGTGAGTACTTACTCACACAGCAGTCAATAATTTCGGACCAGAGCAAACTAATACGAGAACTGTTATCTGGCATAGAAGAGCATTTTACTATGGTTTCCCATTCGAACTCGCAGAAGATTCTAGAATCTCAGAAAATGATTCCGACTTTGTTCAGAAATGAGACAAAAATTGTGTGCCAAAGCATGCAGGATCTGTACCATAGCAAGCCAATGTCTCTACCCGCGACTCCGATGCTTCCACGTGAACGAACCCTGCCCAGCAGGTTGCCCAAACCCTCATTCAGAACCCCGGTACCCATTAACCAGGTACGCGCCACGTCATCACAATTCGAGGCCCGCTCAATCACCGGGTTGTCCAACTACAGTTCTACCAGTTCTCTTAACAGTATTGGGGAAACGTCAGTAGATACCGGGGTCTCTTCAAGCATGGGGAACTTCAATCACGTACCGCCCACGTTGCCAAACTCAAACGCAAACCCAGCAAACACCTCCTACTCGTCTGTCGTCAATTCCACGCCCAAACCGACAACTACTTCGCTTCCAAATTCAGCTCCACCCGCGGCTAATGTGATGAAGTCTTCAAGTCACAGTTTTGGAGCGACCTCGTGGCTTCCGAGGTTCAACAAAGTGAAAAGCAACAGTGACAAGCCAAACTCTAAAAAGAACTCAGCTCCAACTCAGCAAAATGGTCTTTAGAGGATTTACTTATTCAGTGAAACAATCCCCCCCCGCTCCCTTCCAAACCCCTCATTGCCGCCTCATGTTAGGCAGATCAAGCATACAGGGTTGGCACATTTCTATCACCAAGTATTGAAAACTGGCCATATTTTTTGCATTCCGCAACTTTTTAAAACAATAGCAAAAGTTTGCTCTATATTAGGTACTGCTGGTTGAAACATTGATTGAATGTTGACAAAATGTTTGCAGATAAAGCTAATGTGTGGCAGGTCAACTATAGGTTAGCGAAGAAAACCAAATGACGACAGTTGTCACTTAATTTGCAATCTATGGGGCTGTGTATACTTATTTTGTCCTAACTTTTTACCTAAGGGATGTATTACTTCTGAATAGGTATAATTTCTTGGTAATACTACTGATTTATTCATCTTCATTAGTAGTGAGTAACCGCCATTTCTATTATAAATCATCAATTTTATTCAAAATTTGCCATAAACCTATCATATTTCTCTATTTCGAATTTAAAGTTAATTTCATATGACCTTTACACGGTAACCTCACCTGAACAATTATATTCTTCGGTCACTAAAGTCCGGCGAAAAAAAACTATTTTCAAGCTTCGCCCACACATGTTGAAATAATTGGTCACGTTGGCGAATTTCAGCTTTATTCACTTTATAGTAGAGCTAAATAAATTCCCTTTATTGTCATTTCAAAGGTAGGAAAGCATGGAGCGTGCAGAATATTCAGACAAGTTTAGAAGGTTCTTTCTAAAACGAGCCATTTTCAAACAAAAGGGCAACTTTTACGACTTGATTGGGAAAGGATGCAATAAAAGAGAGCTTTCCAGGGAAAATGTATACTACCATACCTACTGTCGTTTTAACTTCATTTCTGCTGCTGTTCTGTCTTTGCATCGGCAACCATTATTGCGTGTGTGTCTTTTATGACCTGAGAGTTGAAACAAGTTAATATAAAGGCATTAAAACTTTTTTATCCCCCGCCGAAGCTGCTTTTTGGCATTGTGATTTGGACAAAGGAAAGTTTCCCTGAAATGTTGTTTTATAGCAAATGATCCCCCGATTAGCAATTCGCAATCGCATAAACCACCGATCGATGCCCTTCTGATGTGTGTAATAAAAGCACACGAGCCAAGTAGTCTCCTTTCTAAACAAAACAACACATCTTGTCAACTTACGAAGAAAGTGATGTTTACTGGCCACAGAATACATGCAGTGAAATATATGGGTTGACTAAAATTGTACCCAGTGCACTTTTCTCTTGATGGTACTGAGTGATACTGTTAGAGACAGACATAGCGTCTGATGTTACAGACTGGAGCTGTACAAAGTTTCCACATATAAATTGGGTAATGGGCGATAAAAAGATGTCCCAACGCCTAAATCGCCAAACAATGTTGTAGTTCAACGTAGTCATAGATGTGTAGCTTCCCAGGTTGAGGTGCCATCTGGAAGTGACCTCTGATCAGACCGTGCCAGACGAAAGTAACCTCTGATCAGACCATCCCAGACCAAAGTATCATCTGATCAGACTAAAGTGCGCTCGAAACACCGTGTGCGCTCTAAGTGCACCCGAAACTGTCTCTGATCAGACCTTTCCAGACGGAAAACACCTCTGATCAGACCAAAATCAGACCATTGTCCAGACGATTGGGCGACCATGGCCCAGACGAAATCCAGACCATCGTCCAGACGATTGTGCGCTCAAAATCACTTCTGATCAGACTAATGTGCGCTCAAAAGTCACACCTGATCAGACTAATGTGCGCTCGAAATCACTCCACCGCACGAATTTTGTTATAATACATTCATTTCATTAAAATTGACGTTTGCATTATTAAATTTATCTAAAGAAAAGACCATTCTAAAATTATTATTGCTAAAGAAAAGAAAACCTAACTGCTGAGAAAAAGTTTATTTATTATACACTATTGGTAAAATAAATCGAAAAATCAAAAAAATTCCGCTCGAAAGGGTCTCTGATCAGACTAATGTGCGCTTGAATCCGCCTCTGATCAGACTATTCCCATCCTGCAGTGACCTCTGATCATACCATCCCCAGACCGAAGTGACCTCTGATCATACCATCCCCAGACCGAAGTGACCTCTGATCATACCATCCCCAGACCGAAGTGACCTCTGATCATACTGTTGTGCGCTCGAACGAAATCCCAGACCCTGTAATTTTGGTCTGGGAACACACCGTGTGCGTTGGATTTGATCTGATCAGAGGTCACTTCCGGATGGCACCTCAACCTGGGTTACAATGAATCCAAAGATGAGACCTGCCATAAAGTGATACCAAAACTAAATGGTCCGGAAAAACAATGATCGCACAAAAACTCACAGTTCTGCTTGGAGGTTATTGAATACTTCATATTTTTGCAAATAATTTTGATTTTGCATGTTCAAATGTCAATGAACAGCCGCCATTTCTGCTCAAAATAAAAACAAAAAGAGCAATGGGACGAAATGCTGGCACATGAATTTCGAATGCAGGAAATGCGGAAAGAACACAACGAAGAATTAGCCGAGCTGAGACGTCGGCAAGACGAAGCATTTGCCGAAACACGACTGCACACTGCAACTAAAACGGAGGAAGCTACTAAGTTTCAGACTCGCAAGCCCACGAGAATCAAGTTGAAGATAAAGAAAAAATTAGCCAGGCTAAATTTGAACAAATTAATAGAGTTAATGACATTTATTGCAGACAAGACGAATAATTTAGATCTCTACGCGAGGAACAGGACTCTATCAAATCAGTTTAAAAAAAATGCTGCCGTAGTTTTAACCAATACTTTAATGTTAAAAGGCTTAATAGACCAACAGGACAAAAAAAGCACACAGTTTAAATTACACATCTTGTCAAGTTACGAAGAAAGTGACGTTTACTGGCCACAGAATACATGCAGTGAAATATATGGGTTGACTAAAATTGTTCTCAGTGCACTTTTCTCTTGATGGTATTGAGTGATACTGTTAGAGTCAGACATAGCGTCTGATGTAACAGACTGGAGCTGTACAAAGTTTTCACTTATAAATTGGGTAATGGGCAATACAATGATGTCCCAAGGCCTAAATTGCCAAACAATGTTGTAGTTCAACGTAGTTTTAGAGGTATAGCTTATGATGAATCCAAAGATGAGATCTGCCATAAAGTGAAACCCAAACTAAATGGCCCGGAATACAAATGATCGCACAAAAATTCACAGTTCTGCTTGGTGTTTATTGAGTACTTCATCTTTTGGCAAATAATTTTGATTTTATATGTTCAAATGTCAATGAACAGCCGCAATTTCTGCTCAAAATAAAAAAAACTAATATCGATAAGTAATAATAATAATAATAATAATAATAATAATAATAATAATAATAATAATAATAATAATAATATTAATAATAATAGTAATAATAATAATAATAATAATAATAATAACAATAATAATAATAATAATAATAATAATAATAATAATAATAATATCAGTAATAATAATAATAATAATAATAATAATAATAAAAATAATAATAATAATGATAATAATAATAATAATAATAATAATAATAGTAATAATAATAATAATAATAATAATAATAAAAAATAAGAATAATAATAATAATAATAATGATAATAAAAATAATAGTAATGATAATAATACTAATAATAATAATAATAATAATAAACATAATAATAATTGTTGAGCTCGAAGTCTTCTTCGTGCAAGCTAGAGAGTCGATCGGCTAATAGACAGTAAAAAGACTAGCGCAATAAGATTGAACTATGCTTAAGGCTGCTTATTCTTTCTCGAGTTGGACACCAAGTGCGCTATTGCATATCGCTCCGATAGGAGCATGTTAAACTTGACCGGTACAACCGGAGTACGTAATAACGTAACAGACAACATATTTACAACAGCAGCAATATAATATAATAACATACAGAGTTTATACGAGTTTATAATATTACGTTTAAGTTCTTGGTTACAAGGTGAGCCGTGGCCTCACCACATTCCCCCCCTTGGGGAAGATGAAATCTTGCTTTGATTTCGTTAGTTCTCGTTGGGGTCGTTCAGATCGGGGATATGGGATGTAGGGTCCCTGTCGGGTATCTCTGCGTGGTCCTCTTCTGGGGAGTCCATATCGATGTCGTGGATTGTTGTTGCCCGTTCGGGATATTTTGGAAATTGGACAGGAGTATGAGATTTGTCGGGTTGCAAGTTCCTTGTGGGAACAGAGTTTATTGATGCCGTGTGGAACGAGTTGTTCGATTCCTGTGAATCGGACGACAGGATTACTATATCTTGCCCGAAGGTGGAGCAATTGGGGTTGATACTCAGAGGGATTTGCGGTTGTGGTTCTTCGGAAGTATCGACTAAGTCGATGATCGTTGTCTCTTTTTCCATGTTCGTGCCATGAGATTCGTCTGTTGAAGGGGTGAGTGTAATGTTAGAGAGTGCTTTCTCTAATCTAAGCTTCTTTAAAGTTGGTTCCGCTTGGGATTTTCGGGGGTCTCGCAGTGGGGGTGACTTCGCTATGGTTGTGACCGTGCTCCTGTTGGGGATTACTTGCATAAAATCGGCCGCCGACGATGATGCAGCAATGATAAATGGCTTCTTATTTCCTGTTGATTTCTCTTTGAATATGCGAGTGGTTGACTTTTTCGATAGTTCTTTGAAATCTGTCGGGCTTTGGCTAAGATGAAACGCATAAGTCTGTTTGAGAGCAGCTATTTTTGCCTTTGTAAGTTTGGAGTTTGCGGACTTTTGTGCCCTTGAGATGGTTGCCTGTTTTCTGATTGCTCCTCTTTTTCCCTTTTGGGTACTTGGGGGTGTCTTTTTCTTAAAGCGTCGCGGTGCTGTGAGGATTGCTGAGATGCTCAGTGACGTACTGGGTGTATCAGTTTTTGTCTCTTCTTCACCGATTGGGGTGGATGTTCCTTGTTTCTGGTTGTCGGTTGGTGAAGCCTTGCGTTTGCGTGGGCCTTTCTGGATCGTCAGCTGTTGGGTGTTATCGCTTGCGTTAGTTGAACTGCTTTGGCCCGTGTGGGTTGATTTCGCTTGTTGTTTTTTCTCTTCTAAACAGAATTTTTCTATTTTGCGTTTATTGCGGTTATATTCGCCAACAGTTTTGCAAGCTACGAAATTTATTAGACGGAGTTTGGGTTCTTGGGGAATTGTTTCCTGCGGTTTTGGGCGTGTTTCGGTAGAGATAGCTATGTCATTATTTCGTATGACAGTGTTTTTACGATTATGTGTATCGATTGTTATTGTGTGAGGGGAGTAATTTACTATTGTCCCATCTGGGATTATTGACCATATCGGTTTTAGCGTGCCTCGTGGTTCAGGATTTTTACGTCTTATGGTTTTGCGTGCTACATTACGGCGCGTTTGGTCAATGATGGTGGTTTTGTCTCCTATTGTGAATTTAAATTTAGAAGGAATTATTGTACCCTTTTGGGGAGGCATGAGCGGCGCGTTATCTGAGTCGGAAGTGTCAGACATCGGGTTGTCCTCAGGTTGGGAGTCCTGTTGTGGCTGAGAGTCGTGTTTGTACTGTATGTCTAGGTTCAGTTCCGAATTTGTGTCCCTGTCCCAGATGGCTGCTGGAGTTAGGCTGGGGTTCTGGAGGAGTCGTTTGTCTAAGTAAAATGATTTTATTTTATCGTATGATAGGTGATGTGTGTTAGGTTTTGTAAGTATATTGGATAGTTCTGTGTTTTTAGGTCTGCCAAAGTGTGCTCGGAATGGAGATATTTTAGTTATTCTGTTTGGAATTAGTCGTATCGATTCTATTATTTCCGAAATTTTTTCAGCTATTGTTGTGTTGTCCCATATGGGATCAATATTCATGGTAGCTAATCTTCGTTTAAGTGTTTGTATTAGGCGTTCTACCATGCCCGAGGCTCTGTGATCATGGGTAGGGGAGAAAATTAGTTTTATGTTTTTCTCTTTGCAAAAGATTTCGAAGGTTCGAGATTTAAATGCTTGTGCCTGGTCGCAGCGTATGCTGCGTGGTATTCCGTGAAATTTACAATATTGGTTTAGAAATTCTATGGCAGTCTGTGTATCACAGTTTGTATGTACTACCGCTGATGGATATCTAGAGAAGCGATCTACTGCCGCTAGTATATAATGTTCGATGTTATTATTTTTTGCGTCTGGAATGGGACCGGCGAAGTCCATTTGAAGTTCTTCGTTTGGTTCGCTTAGCTTCGGTAAGGTTCCTAGTTCTAATTTAGGTTTTATTGACTTTAGATTCTTACCTTGATCGAGACATTGCTTGCAGTTCTCTGCCCTGAGGGCTATTGTTCGATGTATTTGCGGGAACCAAATAAGGTTAGCAAGTCTTATCATCCCCACTTGGCCCGGGTGGGTTCTATGTACGGCGTTAATCACTAAGTTTTGGAGCTGGTACGGTATTACTAGCTTTCCGTCATAGATCAGGCACCCCGATGGGGCTACAGATAAGTCGTTGCGTAAATTGTAGTAGTACTTGGATACGATCTTCAGTTCTTCCCAGTTCCGTGATTTGACCAGGCGGGTGATGTTTTGCAAGTTCTTGTCTTTGAGAGAGGCTTCCGCCAGAAACTCTTCGCCGAATACCCGTGCTAGGTTTGCTCTGTAATTGGGGGTTGGGACCTCGTCGAATTCGAAAAGTGGGTGGTGTTTCGTTTCATCAATTGGTTCACGTCCTCGTCCGATGTTTGAATGGGGTGGTGTAAGATCCGTTTGGGTAGCAACTGAGATGGGGTCGTTTGATGTTGTTGGGTCTTCTGAATTTGGAGAGAGCATCTTTCGCTTGTTGGGTTTTCTTTGGCGTTTCGTTATTTGTCGGTCGTATGTGTTAACTTGGGGGTTGTTTCTTGTCACTACGTTAATTTTGGAGGGGATGTTGTAATTGGAGATCTTTCGTTTATTGACTGTTGGAATTTTTGTGTTGTTCAATTGATAGGGTTGGAACTGGTTCGATAAGTTTTGAGAAGGTTTAGTAAAGGTAGATTTTTCGTTGTAATTTTGAAATAGATGGTTAGAATTTGAAACTTGACTATGAATATTTGAAAATTGATGATTTAAGAATTGACAATGAGTATTTAAATTTTGGTTTAATAGCGATAAAGGAGGCGACTGAATTTGAGAGTTGGAATGGCAAAAAGCGTTCGTTCTATTGTGCGTGTGTTGACTATGGTTAATTACGTCATGTGATTTCAGCGTTTGTCCGAATGGAGCGTTCTGATTGGCTGAAATTTTATGCTTTCTTTCTTCGTTTAGTAGCGTAAAAGTGAATTCTCTTATTCTGTTAATGACAAAGAGTTCATCGTCCGGGCTTATTGGGGGGGGTTTTTGGTGTGGGTTTCTACTAAGATAGTCTGTGAAACCCATGTCTTTACCCGGCAAATGATGTATTGTAAATGTATAAGGTAGTAGTTTGTCCACCCATCTTATTAGTCTGCTTTGTCGGGATTTGTTGGCGCGATTGGGTTTTAATGCGGACAGTAAAGCTGTGTGGTCTGTAATTAGCTCGAACTTCGACCCTAATAAATAATACTTAAAGTTGTTTGTGGCCCATACCACTGATAGTAGTTCAAGTTCATTCGTGCTATATTTTATTTCAGCTTCATTGAGAAATCGGCTGGCGTATGCTATGGGGAACCAGCCTTCGGGATATTGTTGTTCTAGAACTGCTCCGAGGCCTGTGTGACTTGCGTCGCATTTGAGGCGTGTGTTCCTCTGCTTGTCGAAATGTTTTTTTTCAGTGATGTTTGATATTTCGGCTTTTATCTTATTTAAAGCTGTTGTATGGTAGTCTTCCCAGCGTATTTTGTTGTTGGTAATATTATCTTTTTTTAGTAAAGGTCTTATGGGATTTAATAGATTGGCTAAGTTTGGAATGAATTTAATGAGTTGGTGTACTGAGCCCATGAGGGAACGCAGTTGTTTCAGGGTGTTTGGGGGTTTAAGGTTCAATATTGAGTCTGTCTTCTTTATGGTAGGAGATGTTCCCGATTGGGTTATTTCGTACCCTAGCCAAGTTATTGTTGTTTTTGCGAATTCGCATTTTTCTAGCTTTATTGCCAAGTTTTCTTCGTCTAGTTTGGATAGGACTTTATAAATGTCTGTTTCGTGTTCGCTTGGAGAGCCCTTTGTTATAATAAGTATGTCGTCAAGGAAATTAAATTTGTTGTCTATGTTTTCTAGCGTTTTGTCTAGGGTTTTTTGAAAAGTTGCGGGCATATCGCTTAGGCCGTAGAACCCGTTTACAAATTGATATGTTCCTGTTGATTTACCCCCGAGGATACTAAAATTACAGTGTTTTCGGATCTCTGGATGCAGGGGGATTTGACTGTACGCGTATTTGAGGTCTATTTTTGAGAAGAGGAAGTTACCGTGTTTATTTTTGTTGTCCGAGATGTATTTTGCGACTGAGTCCATGAGGTTATCTATGGATTGCATTTGATATTTATTTTTATCGATGGCATCGTTGAGTAATTTTGAATCCAGTGCTAATTTTATTGATTGGTCGTGTTTTACTGTTATTACTACAGGGCTAATAAAGACTTGGTCGGAGCATTTATCAAGTTTCACGATTTGTTTGGTGTTCAGGAGATGTTGTATTTCTTTGTCGACCTTATCCGTGAGGTGTAATGGTACTCTTCGACCTTTGTGTTGGTACGGGGTAATGTCTTGTTTTAATGTGGATTTTGCGATATGGTTTTTCGATTTTCCCAGACGGGTACATAAGTGGGGGAATTTATTTATTATTTTAATTTGTAAGGTATCGTCTGCGATTATATTATTAATGTATTTACCTTTGTTTTGGGTGAGTGTGAATCCGAGTTTTCCCAGGATGTCTCTTCCCAGTAGATTGACTGTGTTAGCGTCTACCACTAGTATCTCGTTTTTCAGTGCCCTTCGTTGTCCCGATAGGAGGTCCATCTCAATTGTTCCGATGATTGGGATTTCTATATTGTTGAAGCATCGGTATTGTGTGTTGTTTCCGGTCGGGTCTTTCCACTTCGCGGTGCGGCAGGCTTGAAGTATTCTCTTTGCTTCGGTCTTACAGATGAAGCTCCTCGGGCTTCCTGTGTCTGCCAGCCAATTGATCTCGGTTGTTCCCTCCGTTGTTTTTATCCAAATTTCGTCTGGGATTTTTGGTGATAATTTATGTGGTTGGGCATTGGTAAACGTTTTTGGTTGTACTAGGTTTACCGTCTTCCAATTGTCGAACACTTCTTGGATGTACAGTGTATTTTCCAGATCGACCGTTTCTTCTGTGGTGTCCGTTTGGGACTGCTCTTGAGTAGGAATTTGTTGTTGTTCATGGGATTGTCTGATGTTTCTTACTCTGCGTGTTTGAGGGATGTTTTGGTAGGGTGTACTTTGTTGGGGTTTTATTTGTTGGGACTGCCACAATAGTTTTGCTGAGCGGCATACCTTGCTATAGTGTCCGATTTTCTTGCATAAGTTGCATTGGACTTTCTTTGCCGGACAAATGATTAGGTGTTCCTGTGTGAACTGTAGTCCACAGCGGCGGCAGGGATTAGTAATGCTTGTGGGGCGTTGTTGTTGGTTGTTCCTCGTGGGAGTTCGAGTTTTGGGGTTGAATGTGGGGTTTTTTGGGTTGTAGGATATATTTGATATCTGTTCAAACATGTTTGTGGGGAATCGGTTAAGGTGGGTGTTGATTGCTTTCTGGCTTTCTTGTCCTCTCTCCCTATTTAAAGCGAACTGGATTACTTGTTGGGCTGTTCTGGTCTCCATGAGAAGCTCCCGTTGGATATCTGTATTCGTCATGAATGCTATAAATATATCCTTTATGAGGTCTTCTTCTGCTGAGCCCAGGCGGCATTTTGCGCCTAGGGCTTTGAGTCGGCAGTGGAAACTTTCCAGTTTTTCATTTAGCTTTTGTTTACAGGTGAAGAGAAGGAATCTGTCATAAGTGATGTTGCGGGGCTGTGTAAATGTGAGGGAAAGTTCATGGGCGAGTTCAAACACTGTGATCCGTTCTATCTCCGAGTGGGGGAATCTTTGTAAGTAGATTCGCTGTCCCTCAGTTCCGAGGCTGAGATAAATTAGACTTCGGACTTTCAGGTCTGCCTCGTCCCAGGGTACGTTGTCAACGAATGGGCCTCTGAATGCTATCTGTTTGCACTCATTCTCCCAGTCCGCTTTACGTTTATTGTTACGTATGTCTCTTTCTCGGTGTTGTGCTTGAGTTTCGTTTTCTATTGCGGGTTCATATGTTGGCTCTGCGGGATACGTGAGGTCTTTTATGTCCGGTTTTTGTTTGAGGAGGGAGTCCACGTTGATGGAGTTTTTGGCCATTATGGCCAGTTTGAGTGTAGCTGCCCACGTGGGCCATTCTACTGGGGGTTCCATGCCGCTTTCCCAGAAGAATGGGATGCCCACTGGGGAAAGTGCTATGGGTACAGTTGCTGACTGCGCCATGTTGAGCTCGAAGTCTTCTTCGTGCAAGCTAGAGAGTCGATCGGCTAATAGACAGTAAAAAGACTAGCGCAATAAGATTGAACTATGCTTAAGGCTGCTTATTCTTTCTCGAGTTGGACACCAAGTGCGCTATTGCATATCGCTCCGATAGGAGCATGTTAAACTTGACCGGTACAACCGGAGTACGTAATAACGTAACAGACAACATATTTACAACAGCAGCAATATAATATAATAACATACAGAGTTTATACGAGTTTATAATATTACGTTTAAGTTCTTGGTTACAAGGTGAGCCGTGGCCTCACCACAATAATAATAATAATAATAATAATAATAATAATAATAATAATAATAATAATAATAATAATAATAATAATAATAATAATAATAATAATAATAATAATACTAATAGCAATAATAATAATAATAATAATAATAATAATAATAATAACAATAATAATAATAATAAGAATAATGGTAATAATAATATCAGTAATAATAATAATAATAATAATAATAATAATAATAATATTAATAATAATAATAATAATAATAATAATAATAATAATAATAACAATAATAATAATAAAAATAGTAATAATGATAATAATAATAATAATAATAATAATAATAATAATACTAATAATAATAATAATAGTAATAATAATAATAATAATAATAATAATAATAATAATAATAATAATAATAATAATTGTGAAGTAACGTATCAGAAAATAGAATCTGACGTGTCATTTGTGGATTCAATGTTGGTCGTATTGGATATGTCCAAACCAGTTGGTTGGAATGATCTGTGTTAGTGTTGTTTAACGGTGTAATGTTTTCTATGTGATTTGATGAAGTATCTAGGCGACTAGGCGTTACTGAATTCTCAAAAGAGTTTCGTACAGGGAAGTTTATTTGGCCACGAGGCGACTGTGTCATGTCTTTAGCAATTTTCGTCTGCACTTCTCTAAGAGTTGTCAATGACACTTAAACACAATAACATTCTAACAGACAGGTTCCATAAACTGAGCAATCCGGTCCAGTTGGTTTACGTATGTACATAGACAATAGTTACATAGCATCAAGATAAAGTAAATATGATAGTTCTTGGTTACTGATACTGAGTTCTGTTTACTCCTGTATCACACTCCCTTCGCTGTTTGAAACTGTTTTTCAAAGTGTTTCATCTAATTCTCTTAGGTTCTCCGAGTTTAAGTCTGAAATGTCATCTAAATCTAGTGACACTGATGGGGTTTTGTATTCTTGCGAGGTTGTGCTCCTCCTTAGTGAGTGTACTTGTGTGGGGATGTCTGGTGGAGTGTTGTTTTGTTGTTGATGTTGGATTGTGTTCTTGCTATTTTGTTCCGGTTGGCTTTTTCTGTTTGTATCCGATGGTGTAATTGTAAAGATGTTTTCTTGTTCGATTCTAATTCTTTCCCGTTCTGTTTCTATCGCTGTCATTTTTTGTTTTGATCTGTTGTGCTTTTCCTTGTTGCTTGTGATTGATTGTCCAAAAATACTATTATTGGGTGTCCTGTTTAGTTGGGCCTTGTTTGTTTGATTTGATTTTGTCTACGGCTTTGTCAATTTGTGGCGTTGACTTGTATGAGATAAATATTTGTTGGTCGGTTGGATATTGAAAAACAATTGTGGGTTATCTTGTGAAGTTGTCAGGAATAGCGGGGGGTCGTTTGTTGCTATGATGTTATGAGTTTTGCTGGAGTCCGAATCGATGTTGAATTGTTTTGCGTTTTCCGATTGGAGAATGCTACCTCTGTCGATAGTAAGGAAAGACCGGTTGACGTCAAATTGTATGCTGCTTTGTAATGCTGCGTGTTAAGATCCTTGTTGGAATTCTTCGCCTTGCGATTTTTTTGGTGTTCGCTTTCGTGAAGTTTCCTTTCTTAACCAATTGGTATTAATATTGTTTTATTAATAAAACTGATGGTAATAATAATAATATTAATAATAATAATAATAGTAGTAGTAATAATAATAATAATAATAATAATAAAAATAATTAACAACAATAATAATAATAATAATAATAATAATAATAGTAATAATAATAATAGTAATAATAATAGTAAAAATTCATAATATTTATAATAGAAATAACATTGATAATAATAATCATGATTATAATATTAATAAGAAAAATAATAGTAATAACAATAAAAATGCATATAAAAATAATGAGAGTTATAATAATAGTAATAATTAAAACAATATTAATAATATTAATAATAATAATAATAATAATAATAATAATAATAATAATAATAATAATAATAATAATAATAATAACAATAATAATAATAATAATAGTAATAATAATAACAATAATGATAATGATAATAATAATAATAGTAGTAGTAATAATAATAATAATTATAGCAAAAGTAATAATAACAACAATAATAATAATAATAATAATAATAATAATAATAATAATAATAATAATAATAATAATAGTAATAATAATAATAATAATAATAATAATAATAATAATAATAATAATAATAATAATAATAATAATAATAATAATATTGATAATAATAATAATAATAATAATAATAATAATAATAATAATATTGTTAATAATAATATTAATAACAGTAACAATAATAATCATAATCAAATTAAAACTAATAATAATATTAATAACAATAAAAATAATAATAATAATAATAATAATAATATCAATAATAATAACAATAATAATAATAATAATAATAATAATAATAATAATAACAATTGCTGTGTTACGTTTGCACGGAATTGAAAAGAGCAAGAATGTATCTTGCATTAAGTTTAACTGATCTCTGATTGGCTTAAGGCAGAACTGCAAAGAAGTGCTTTTGCACTTAATGAACAAAATGCAGTGCCAATTGGCACTATGTGATATACCATAAGACATAAGTGTCAATCAAACTATGTAAAAATTACATCATCACCAGTTAGTGAGGTAATAACATAAGATAGCAACTAAATGAGTTTTTCCGCAAATGGAAAATATAATATATGTATTAAAATTTAATATTGTTTATATTAATTCCTTTCATACTTTGTTGCATTCAGGTGGAATCATCCACCACACTTCCC
The DNA here is from genome assembly GCF_964194025.1 of Convolutriloba macropyga. NCBI lineage: Eukaryota > Metazoa > Xenacoelomorpha > Acoela > Convolutidae > Convolutriloba > Convolutriloba macropyga. The sequence continues at coordinate 50,251,854 of NC_134468.1, read as the reverse complement.
CCTCTTTTGTGCTCCGTCGAGTGCCTCTATATCGTAGGTGTTAAGCAATGATATCGAGCTTAGGGAAGATTTGTTGTCCTGGTCGCGTTCTTTCATATGGATTACTTCGGTAATCTCTTCGGCGTTCTGTCGCTCATCTGGTGTATTGTCGGTGAGTGCTTGGGGTGTTTGTTTTCTTTGGATGTTGTCGTCTTTTGGATGGTTCTTGTGTGTCTGTTTGGATGGCAAATGTCTTTTGTGCAATCTTGTTTTTCGTTCCTTGTCTGTTTTCGGATCTTTGTTCACTTTTTTGGGCGTTGAGTGGTCTGCCGGGATGATTTAAAATAGTTGTTCCACGTCTTGATTTGGTTGCTTTGTTGGCAAATTGCTGATTCTGCTGATCATTTTGTCTGTCTTGCGATTGGTGCGCGCAGGATTCTTTGACTTCTTTGTTGATGTAGTGGTCATCTGCGACTCCGGGTCTTTTGATGTGACTTTGGTGATGGGGCTGCCTTATGATGAATCTGAGGCCAAGTTGATGACTCCAATAGACATGTTGTTGTGGAATTGAGTTGTGTTCAATTGGACTCTTGATGAGTGGGATAGTTGTCTTTGTTGCTGTTTTGCATTCGCAAGTTTGCGTTGTGTCAGGGCTTTTTCTTTGGATTTCTTTTCGAAAACACTTGTTCTTGGTTGTGTTCTTTTCGTCGGTTGTGCTTTTCTCTTTTGTTGTTGCTGTTTTGTGAGTTTGCTTCCTTGTTTGCGCTTGCTGGGTCCAGGTATTTCCTGTTGGTACGATGGTCCTGGCATATCTAGTTGATGTTGATGACTCTTGCTGCTTGTATTCTCAGGCCTTATAAGTTGGTTTGTCGGTGCTGTGTTGGGCTTGCTCGATTGTTGGGTTTGCTTGGCCTACCTCGTTTCTGTTAACAGAATTTGCTTTATTTTTTCTTGATTTCTATTATACTCCTGAACTGTTTTGCATGCTACAAAACGCTTTAGTTTTGGTTTTGTTTCGGTGACGCTTGCAGGATCTTTTTTTTCTGATTACTGTGTTTTTTCTGTTGTTTGTTTCTAAAGTGAGTGTTGTTGGTGAGTAGTTTGTTATTGTACATCTGGTGTAATTTTCCAGATTGGTTTAAGTGCTTCAGGTGCTTTGCGTGTTATGTTTTTTTGTGCAACTTCTTTTTTGTGTTTATGATTCTGGTCGTTGTATCTCTGAATAATTTCATTAGTTCGTCTGGTGTTATTTTTATTGGGGAAATGTTCTTACGCTTAGTAGTTTATTTTTTCAGGTTTTGTAGGGTTGAGTGGTCGGATGAGCCCTATTCTGATATTCCCTCATGGAATGTGATGTCTAACTCTTGTTCCTAGTCGGATTCCAAGTTCCATATGGACTCTGCGTTGAGCATGGGTTGTTTCAGGCCTCGTTTCGTGTCAAAATAGAAATTTGTTATACCTTTGTATGGTAGGTTTTTTGTGGACGTTCGTGAATTTATGTTGGATAGAGGCGTGTTGTTTTTTCTTCAAAAATGTGCTATGAATGGAGTTATTCTTGTTGTTGAGTTAGATATTAGTTTTATTTCTTGTATAATTTCTGCTATTTTCTCTGCGAGGGTAATTTTTGACCATTTTGGTTCCTTGTTTAGAACTGATAGTCGCCTTTTATGGTTTGTATCAAGCGTCCAATCATACCAGTTGCCCTGTCTCCAATTGGAGCTAGTATTAGTTTTATGTTGTTATTGTTGCAAAATTTTTTGAATTGTCTGGAAATAAAATTTGTGCTTGATCACAATTTACGTTTCAGGGAATGCCATGGAATACTCTACACCTTTCTAGGTTTTTATTGCCGTTTGTGCATCACAATTGTGGTATACTTTTGCATGTGGGTACCTCGAGTACCTGTCTACTGATGCGACTATATATGAATCTTTCAGATGTTCGTGGGAGACGGAGCCTGCAAAGTCTATTTGGACTTCTTTGTTTGGTTCCTTTAGTATTGGTAGTTATGATGTAGTGTTTTTTGGGATAACCGATTTTTGGATTTCACCAATTTTGATGCATGGCGTAGAATTTTACGTGAGTGTAACTACCTCTCTGTGGATTCTTGGAAACCATATGAGATTCGCAAGAGGCATCATTCTCGATTGAGATGGGTGGTTCCTGTGTATTGAATTCTTTATTAGCTTCGAAGTTGGCTACGGATGAAAAGTTCTCCGTCGTAGAGAATGTACCCGGTTGGAGTAGTGCTGAGATCTCTTTTCAGTGAGTGCCAGTACCTGCTATAGTGCTCTAGGGTGTCCCAATCCTTTTGTTCGATTATTTGTAGTAGGTTCTTGCCCTGAGGACCAGTTCTCGTAGCCTCTGCGATGAAGGTGACTGTTTGAGGTAGTCCGGGGAGTTATCGTAGTCAAAGTTGACGAAAAGGTTGAAATGTTGTTTCCCTGTTAGTGGGTGGCGGGCTTGTCCTATATTTGAAGTGTCGTGAGTTTGGGTTGCTATTCTATTTGTTGGTTGTGTTGTGAGGTCGCCCTGTAGTTCCATTTTCTTTTTGTTTGGTGCTCTGTATCTTTTTTGGGTTGGTATTATGTATGTATTTACTTCTGGTCTGTTTCTTTTGATATGTGTACTTCTTTGTTGAATACTGAGTCCAAATGGATTTTTGAAATAGGATTGTTTTGATCGATGTGTAGAAATTAATTGTTGACTGTGCGGTTTATTCAATGAGATAGAAGGCTGCTGTTTAATAGCGTGTAATGTGCAAAAAGCGTGGTTCTTTTTTTGTTCATTTTGGAATGATTTTTGACGTCATTGTGTGTGTTTCTTTCTTTTGCGTTTTGATTGGTTCGTTCTCTATGTGCAGTTTGTAGTGGTATTGCAAGGCCATCATAGTATTTATTTCGTTATTGTCGTCTATATTTTTACCAATGGTGGTGAATTTGGATGTCGGCTCAGATAGTCTGCGAATCCCATATTTTTTCCTGCGATGTGTTTGACCTTGAAATGAAAAGGTAGCAGTCTATCTACCCATCTTGTTATTCCATTTTGATAAGTTTTGCTTCCTCTGCCGTTTTTCAGAGGTGACAGGAGTGCTTGGTGATCCGTTTGGAGTGTGAAGTGAGAGCCAAATAGGTAATATTTGAAGTGTTCCAGTGACCATACGACGGATAGTAATTCAAATTCAATTATGCTATGTCTTTGTTCAATTTTTTCAAGTAATCTGCTAGCGTACGCTGTTGGGTGCCAATTGTTGCTGTGTTTTTATTGTTGGCATGCGCCTAGTCCTTCCTTACTTGCTTCGCATTTTACTCGTATTTCATTATTTTTATTCGAAATGTTTTCGTTCTAAGATTGTTTTTATTGCTTCTTTTATTTCTGGGTTTTTCTTCCCATTCCAGTTTTTGGTGTGTTTTTGATGTTGATGTGGTAAGGAGCAGTAGGAGTGGTGCTCTTAGTGTCGATAAGTTGGGTATAAATTAGAGGAAATTGTGTATTCTACCAATGAATTATCTTAATTAATCTTGTGTTCTTGGTTTATCCAACTGGATAATAGCGTCTATTTTTCTTTTTGTTGATGTGATCCCTTCTGAATTAATTTTATCTCCTGACCAAATTATTTCTGTGAGTCCGATTTCGCTTTTGTGGAAGCTAATGGTTAAGTTCTCGTTTTCTGGTCTGGTTAACGTTTGTCTATTTCTTTTTCATGTTGTTCTATTGTCACTTTTTGATATTGTTATGATATCGTGTAAGAATGCGTTTGTGGAATTTAGGCCGTTCAATGTAGTATCCATCATTTTTGGGAATGTTGCGGGAAGATCTGTTAAGCTGTAAAACCATTGAGGGATCTGTATGTTACTGTGGTATACCGGCCTTGTATGTTAAAGTTACAGTGTTTTTGTGTATCCGGATGGAGTGGCAATTGGCCGTAATCGTATTTCAGATCTTTTTTTATTGAAATATAGTGTTCCACATATTCTTTTGAGTTCGGATATTTTCATGGCGGTTTTGGTTCATTAGGTGGTCTATGCTCTGCATTTGGTATTTGTTTTTGTGCATTGTGTGGTTGAGAATTTTTTAATCTTGGGCTATTTTGATTTACTAATCTGATTTGACTGTTATTACTACTGGGCTTATGAAGTGTTCGTCAGAGCAGGATATTAATTTTCTTATTTGTTTGTCTATGAGTTTTCTTAATTCGTTCTCTATCTCTTCTGTTAGGTGTATTGGGATGCGTCTTCCTTTGTGTTGTGTGGGAACGAACTGTTTTTTAAATGTGGATTTTGCTACGTGGTTTTTTGATCTTCCTAGTCTTGTGCGTAGGTGTGGAAATTTTTGGAAGATCCATTTGGATATTTTTGTTGTGTATTGGTATATTAAATAGTTGTTTCTTACCTCTATTATGTTGTAGTGACATTGCTAAGTGTAATCCCGGTTTGTCCATTACGTCTCTTCCCAGATTGTTTATTGTGTTGATGTCGACCAGTAGTATTGTACAGTTCTTTGCTGTCGGTTATCCAGATTGAATGTGCACTTGGATTGTACCTTGTAAATTGATCTTTTTGTTGTTGAAACATCTGAGTTCTCCGATTGATTCCTTGGGTTGTGTTTTTTCCTGGTCCCGTTTACTAGTAGGTTGCGTGCAGTTTCTATGTTCATGAAGCTTCTTGGGCTTCCTGTGTCTACTAGCCAGTATGTTTGTGTGTTATTTGTTTTTGTTTAAATCCAAAGTTCTCCTCTTTTTTGTCGATTTCGGTCAGTTTTTCGTCTGTGATTTTTACAAATTGTATAGCCAGCAATTTAAGTCTTCATACATAATCTCTTGTATATAGCATGTTGATTCGGGTTCTATTGTTTCTTCTGCCTCCTTCTGTACATCTTCTTTTTCCTCTTCGTTTATGTTTCTCATCTTTTATAAAGTTTGTTTTGATGCCAGTTGGTTATGTCTTTGTTGTTTTAACCC
>NC_134468.1:50234415-50241915 GCF_964194025.1 Convolutriloba macropyga | reverse complement strand
TTCGTTTTATAGATAGAACAAATTACGTAAATGCTAGATTTTTTGATGAAATAGCTAGTTCAACCTTGAGCGTAAATAAAAAAATGTGGAACTGAGGTATTTTTAAGAAATAGTTTTTTGTCAAATTTTCAGAAAAATCCCTAAAAGAGGCTTTTGGTGATTCCAACTCCATTTCCCGACCTACAACTAGCATCAAATAAAAACATTGTGATAAATCTGAGCCCTGTATGGTATTATAAACCTCTATTTACCTTTTAATCATTTAATTCCTAACAATTTTTTAACGCGCATTAAATTACGCTTTCTGGCGGATTATAGATACATTCAGTGCGAAAACTAGATATAGTCACTGCAGAATAGAGTTAACTTGCTTGCAAAAAATTGATACTTATCCAACAGATTCATGATACGTAACGCGCGAAAAATAGGATACACTGCTTGCTTCTCAAATTTGCGGTTAAAATTTGGACAATTTTGCGAATAAGTGTTGTGCATTTCCCACCAATTTTGCCGTTTTGGCTATAGTATCTGTTTTTTGCATTATTGTTGCTTTTTCAATGCATTAACATAGGATAAACAAACAAGATATACGCAGATCGGACAAATTTGCCGGTGACGATTTGGATATACCTCTGCGGCGTAATGAGTTAGTTAGTGTAATTTCGAGAAACAGAGGCTCACGAGTTTTGGAAAAACAGTTTTCGATTTTTCTAAGTTTAGTTATTTACAGATGACAATTTTGCTTTTAACGTAACTTGCTGATTAGTTACAAATTTAGCTTGAGCCGTATTTTTGTTTTTCAACTTTTGACTAATAAATACGCCCACAAAATGCTCGATTATATTGATTAAAATTACTTGAAAAGATTGTTTCATTTTTAAGATTTGAGAATCACGCGTGTGTAAAAGTGAAAGAGCGGAAAACTATGAAAAGTTGGTAACGCTTTCCCTTGTTAACGAACACAATTTTTACAATAGGTAAAAGCATGTCAGTTAGACCGAAATGATGGAAAGCTTTATTAATGATTAAATTCTCAACAATGCCTCCTAATTGCGGAATTGGCATGCAGAATTTTAGCAGGTTGGCACTTACCCGGCACATGGCAATTAATAAACATCAGAAACGTTTCAATGAAAAGTTCCTTAATTAGGTCTGACGTGATCATTTAAGAGTGGAGGCAGTCATTTTTATGGGTAATTAAAGAGCTTTGTTGTCAATTTAATTGTGGTAATTGGCTAGGCTATGCCAAAACATGGGAGACATATTTCCGTCAATTTAATAACTGTCGACATTACAGCTTTTCATGGTGTAGAAAACGAGATATTACGAGGTACTGTATATAGCTTGACAGTTGCTATAATTCTACGTTTTTTGGTAGAGTTGGTACTTCTTCTACTTTGTCTTTTGGTACTTCTTCTACTTTGGTACGTTGTAGTAGTGGTGCAATTAGACAGATCTGGGTCCATGCATACTTATAGATCGGTCAAGTATTTGTTTTTAAACAAATTTAATAACTTACGAACTCACTGCAATGGTCTTAACTTTCTTCTATTTAGGAAGACCAAGTTTTTTTGTGCTATTTGTTCGGCGTTGCCGTTTACTGCAAAAATGTGCACACATTTGAATGACTCCACTTTACCCCAATTGTCACTGGATAACTCCACTTTGAACGTAACTGAATGTTGTGGGGAAGTGTTAAGCCCAAAAGACTTGTAAATCTTGTTTCATTATTTTCATTAGTCAAAAGACTTATTTCATTATTTTCATTAGTCATAACACTATTTTTATTAGTCATTAGTCATAAATTTAGATCTGATTGCTTCATTATTTGCATTTGTTTTATGAGTCATAAATAATGATCTGATTGTTTCATTATTTTCATTTATATTGAGAGTCATAACTTTTAATTCAATTCTATTGATATCTGGAATATTTTTTGCGATCGTGCGACGATTGTTGGGAATCTTTAAAAGAAGAATTAGAGATAATTGTTCGACGTTTGCTTCAAATTGTTCCGCGTCGTTGCAAAAGTGCTTTGATTGAAGCTACCCCTGACTGGGAAGTGTATTAGCTATGAAAGTTAGCTATACCAAATTATACTAAATGTTCCGCGTTGTTGCCAACGTGCTTTGATTGAAGCTACCCCTGACGGGGAAGTGTATTAGCTATGAAAGTTAGCTATACCAAATTATACTAAAAGTTCCGCGTTGTTACAAACGTGCTTTGATTGAAGCTACCCCTGACTGGGAAGTGTATTAGCAATGAAAATTAGCTATACCAAAATAAACTAAATGAGAACGTTTCACGGTTGCATACTTTGTGTTTCACAAATGTAAATCAGATTTAGAAATTCAATAAGATCACCCGCTCGCCTGCAGCGAGGAAACCCCAGCACGGTAAGTGCCGTATTCGTAATGGAGCCGGGCTGTCATGGTGGTGGGTATAGGTAACCCTACGGATTGTTAACGGTGAACAACTTGAGACAGCGTAGTTAGGTTTCCAGCAGTGAACGAGTGACCTTAGTTATTAGTATATATCAAACACCTACTTTCCATGGTACAAAAATTAAGTGTTCTAGCTCATGGTTTTCACGCTAAAATGTCGGATACCTATCATCACTCTTCAGTCCTGAAAAGCTCAGCTAATAATAATAATAATGTCATTTCCTGGTTTTAAACGGTTTAAAATCAAATTACAATGTATTACTTTGCAGTTGTTGAAGAACTGGCTCAGTTACATTTGACTTGCATTATAAGCAAATTTCAATTGCCGTCTATGTTTTAAATTCAAAACTTCGCTGTATTGTAAATGCAATTGTGCGACCTCTATTGGAAAATGTTTTCATTTGTTTTACAATCGTCAAACGATTGTTATTGACACATAATTAAATCATTTCAAAGGTCGATTGTGACATTCAATCATCACCACAGAAATGGTCAATCATCAATGAAACTTATCAGTTATGTAATAATAGCCAATAGGTGATGCCCAATAACTTGATCGATAAAAGAAAATTGATTGACCCCCGTTTGGCCCCTATCACGTCAAAATGAATATATTTTATTTGGGTTTCTACTCATCTAAGTAGATTAGTTTAATATTTAATAGTTAATATTATGACTCAAAATCTACAATGCTCCGAATCATCATTTCATGTTCGGTTTGAGGGGACCACCTTGGACTAGACAATTTTTGAAAGGGGGATTACAATCCCCCACCCAAGAACAATTGCGTATTATATATCATTTGACCTGCAATCGTGTAACGATTGATGAACAACTTCAATTTTTGAAAGGGGGGATACTTACAATCCCCCACCCAAGAACAATTGCGTATTATATATCATTTGACCTGCAATCGTGTAACGATTGATGAACAACTTCAAAGGTATCCCCTGAGTAGACATTTCTAATGATCATTTCCAATGGTAAAGCTAATGGTAATTATAAACGATAATTATTCATATTTTTATGGACGCTAATTGATTAAAAGTTAATAACTAGTACTTGCACAATAAACAAGTAGATGAACAAAGTTAATAACCAGTACTTGCCTCATAAACAATTGGATAAACAAATTATCGCAGACTCTTTTTGGACTCAAATTTCAGGCCACTAAAACTATTTCAAACTTATGCCATTTTAAAATTAGCTCTTACAACAATAAGATTCAAATCTTTGTCAGCCAAAAATGGTTAAATTGCGAAGTCAGACATCACGTACGCGAACCCTCAGAAACAGAGTTATTGCTGATGACAATCACAATAACAATAATAATAATAATAATAGGAAGGGTAAGTTTAGCAAGAAACGAAGTCGCGAGCAGCAGTCCGACGAAACAACTGCTGGAAAACGATTTCAGCCCGACGATAGACAACCCGACGATAGACAACCTGATGATAGACAACCAGACGATAGACAAGATGATGATAGACAACCCGACGATAGACAACCCGACGATAGAGAAGCCGACGATAGAGAACCCGACGATAGACAACCCGACGATAGAAAACCTGATGATAGACAACCCGACGATAGACAAGATGATGATAGACAACCCGACGATAGACAACCCGACGATAGAGAAGCCAACGATAGAGAACCCGACGATAGACAACCCGACGATAGAAAACCTGATGATAGACAAGCCGACGATATACAACCCGACGATAGACAACATGATGACCTTCAAGAGATACAAGAGGATGGCACAGATATTGTAAACGCAAAATGGCAAATTCTTGGTTTTATCGATGCTGATCTCACTGAAAAGTTAATTGACTGCGAAACGTTGGAAACACACAAGCTCTGTTTTCATTCAGACTTTCAATCTCTTTTATTGAGAGATCCGAAAGCAAAAGCTCTGTACACGCAGATGTTCAAATCATATCTAGACTCCCTTGAAAATGTTAGTTTCCTGACTACTTCAAAATATGAACCACAAGATGGCTTCACACAGATGCGCGTTGTTGCCAAGAAAAAATTCAGGCCAAAAACAGTTATCTCAGGTCTGCAAGGTTTTACTGAAACTGTCTCTGATGACGAGCTCACGGAGGATATGTCTTTTTCTGTTTTTGCTCCCACAACCAATTTTAAGAGCACACGGTTATGCTCAGACCTGCTTCAGTCGTCAACCACGAATGTAATCCAAACGCCCGATTTGTTGTGTCCGGTGAAAAGAACAAAACAATCATATCAATTCAGACAATTAGAACAATTGAAATTGACGAAAAAATTTCAGTTTTTATAGCCCTGATTATTTTGGAGATAGTAATAGGAATTGCCAGTGCACCACAAGCATGAAAGAATCCAGATCCAGTGAACAAGCAATCGTTGAAGTGTCACCCAGTGAAGCGATCGTCGAGAAAGCACCGAGTGATGAAGCAATCGTTGAAGTGTCACCCAGTGAAGGAATCGTCGAGGAAGCACCGAGTGATGAAGCAATCGTTGAAGTGTCACCCAGTGAAGCAATCGTCGAGGAAGCGCCGAGTGATGAAGCAATCGTTGAAGTGTTACCCATCAGTGAACAAGCAGACGTCGAGGAAGCACCGAGTGATGAAGCAATCGTTGAAATGTTACCCATCCGTGAACAAGCAGTCATCGAGGAAGCACCGAGTGATGAAGCAATCGTTGAAATGTTACCCATCCGTGAACAATCAGTCGTCGAGGAAGCACCGAGTGATAAAGAAATCGTTGAAGTGTTACCCATCAGTTAACAAGCAGACGTCGAGGAGAAAGTTCGACGCCAACGGCCAAAGAAAGTTAAAACTGATCCCGTTCTGGAGTGCCTAGTCTGTCATGCCGTTGTCAAGCGAATGAACAAGCACTTGCAGCAACACAATGACATACTGGAAAAGTCAGAGATAACCTTTATCATCGATTTCTACAGGACAAAAAATGTTCAGAAGAATCACAAAATTTACGACTGTATGGCTTGCTACATACGATTTGCTTCTCTGGTAACGCACAAGTACACCAACAAGTGCGATTCTTCTGCAGTTACGAGAGTGGAGAATCCGGAAAACAGGGCGTAAGTGATAAAATTATTTTACTCGGAGACTAATTTTTTTGACAAGATGAAATAATTAGTCAATTGTTAGTTAGTGGGAACGCAAGTCTGACAATTGCATAAACAATCCAATGTTGAGTCAAACGTAAGACAATTGCACAAACAATTAAATGTTGTATCAAACGTCTAACAATTGCATAAACAATATAATGTTGAGTCAAACGTCTAACAATTGCATAATAAACAATCCAATCAATAACCAATATAATGTTTACTAAAACGTCTGACAATTGCATAATAAACAATCCAATGTTGAGTCAAACGTCTGACAATTGCATAAACACTCCAATGTTGAGTCAAACGTCTGACAATGTTGGGCAATAAATTACAATGTATTTCGGTTGAGTTATATTTTTGCTTGTTTTAGTTCACTTCCAGACAATCTAAGAGCCAAATTGAAGTCCTCAGTGATTGCGAGGACAAGCGATTTAGAAATTGCCCGCAGGTTCACTGAGCACCAAAAACAGTTGGCAAAATGTGCAGGCAATGAATATTGCAACGAGGACAGATCAGGCTTGATTCAGTTGATGGCTGTATTGTATGGGGAACCACAAGGTCTCAGGCGACCACAGCAATTATTACAAGCTTGCCTCCAGTTGCAAGAGCGAAGATGATTGAAGCCTCAAACGATGCTAAACTAACTCGCAACTTTCAGCAACTTCGTTGATTACTGTTTTTTGTATTCAGACGGTGTCTCCGGCAGGATGGAACGAGAGCACTCAACAATGTTGGCTGCCATTAAAAGTGTAAGGAAAGCGTTCTCTACTGCAGCTATTAAGAACTATTGTAGCACAGCCAGACAATTGCGAGCCCGAGCCCCGTCAATTGCTCTTGTACGAAATCGTCACAAGCTCGCATTGAGTCATCTAAAGGATAACTTAACAACATCTACCTTAACGTACAAGCAACAACAGGCCCTAAATTTCTTTGTCCTACAATGTAGACTCAATGTACGGTCTGGACCCTTACTTGCACTCACTTGGGAGGACATCAAGTACATAGAAGAAAACAGCGTTCTGGAAACTGATAGGCACAAGACGGGAAAGTTCTATACGCTGTATTTGAAAATAAAGGCCGATCAAATACCTCTGCTTTACAAGTTGAAAGAGACATTTGCTAATGAAAATAATTTAATGGAGTCGAAGTATGTCTTCAGCTCGAAGCAGAACAAAATTAAGCGGTCCATTTCAAAGCACATACAGGAAACTTTCTTTGCTTTATTCGGCGATGACCCAAACGAAGTGCGATTCAACGCAAACTCTATCAGAAAGTACTGGGAACGCCGATGGAAAAGTTTCATTGGCAAAGTTCCAGAAGGGGTGACAAAAGCGCATTTGGCACAAACGGCTCACAACAAGACAACAGCTGAAGATATCTACATTGGTAGAGAGGGAACATCAGAGGACCGCGACCAGCTGTTGTCGATATATTGTGACGATTTGTCATCAGATAACCCAGAACCGGAAGAAGCCGAAGAAGCCGAAGAAGCAGTAGACGACAAAGAGTCTGATGTATCTGACTTTGAAGAACCCGAAGAGCAACATCCCATTGATCCACAGACGCCAATGGAGACGCCTATATGTTCGAATGAACCAATCGTACGGCGATTCAATGCAATTAGGACGTCAGTTAACGTTACTCCAATTAACACGGTTACTCCAACAGAACAACCTGCTGCAAACGTGACTCGGGAACAAACTGTTACTTCAGACGCTCGACGGAGGTCAAATATAGGTCAGAGTAGTGAAGACGTGCTCCGAGAGAAGTTTATAAAGTCTTTGAAATCTTTCCGCGTCAAATCGGGAGCTACCAAGTGGACTGACCCAGAAAAAAAGCATGCTTGCTTTTTTCCGAAACAAGCTCCACTGTTTCAGTTGCAGACATCAAGGCAAGATGTGAGGAGGCAGGAATTAGATTACGGAACGATGCGCA